>NC_064808.1:4251537-4309385 GCF_023721935.1 Panthera uncia | reverse complement strand
GGGTGCCAGAGCCAAACTGTGGCATGGGGGGTGGGGTGGGGGGTGTCCGGTCTCTCAGAGGAATGCATCCCTGTGTCCCCAGCGAAGGGCAGTGTGTGCTCCAAGCCGGAAAGGGGGTCTGTGGGGATTGTGAAAGCCGGGAGATGTCAGCTGGTCAAGGTCAGGATCAGAGAGTGCCTGACAGAGGTGTGGGTCCGGCGTCCTCACCCACAACCTTTCTCCAAGGCTGGGGACTTCCAGCTTCCCCTCCCGTCCCCGGCAGCTCCCTCCTACCCCAGCGGGGAGGGCCGGGCCGGGCACCGGACGAAACCGGGACGGGGTCCTCTGGGACTGGGGGTCTTGGGGGAGGGCTTCTGGAGCGCCGTGTGGAGTAACTGGGAAGGAAGGTGGAAAGAGATGGGGCTCTGGCCAGGCGGGGGGAACCCGGGGTTCCCCCCGAGGGGCTCGGCCCGAGAACTCGGCGGCGGCGGCCGCTCGCTGGCCCTCCCCCTCGGCGGTGACCTCTCGCTCCCGGCCCCCTCCCCGCGGCGGCGGCGCCTTCCCCCTGTGTGGCCCCGGCGCCCCCGGCCCCGCCCCCGGCCCGCTCCCGCCCGGTCGCTCCCTTCCCGGCGGCGGGGGCGGGGGCGGGGTCCGGGGCGCCGGGCTTCGGGCTCGGCCGGGCCGCTGCCCTTTCCCGCGCGTCAACTCCCCGCCCTGCCCGTCCGCCCTCCCGCGGGCCGCCGGGGCCGAGCGGCCGCCGCCGCCGCCGCCGCCGCTCCCCGGCCGGTGACGGGCTTTCTCCTGCCCGGTCCGGCCGGGCTGCGCCCGTCCCCCGCACTAATCACTCCCAGGCCACGGCGGGCCGGGCCGGGGTGGGGGGGGGGGGGCCCGCTGCCCCCCCCCCCCCCCCCCCCCCCCCCCCCCCCCGGGCCCTACCTGCCGCCGGCTCCCCGGCCGCGGGCAGCATGGTGGGCTCCGGCCGCGCAGCGCGCAGCGAGGAAGCCGCGAGTCCCGCAGCCCGGCCCGGCCCAACCAGGCTCGGCTCTGCCCTCCGCCCTCCTCTCTCCTCTCGCCCGCCCTCCTTCCCGCCCTCCCCTCCCCGGCGGGCCGGGGAGGGAGCGCGGCGGGCCCGAGGTGTCGGCCTCCCCTCGCCTCCCGCCGGCCCGGGCTCGGGCTCCCCGCCCTTCTCCCCTCTTCCTCCCCGGCCCCCTCCTCCCCGCGCGCCGCGTCTCCCTCCCGCAGCCCCGCTCCCCGCCTGGGACTCGCTCTCCCCGACTTTTCGCGCGGGGCTCTTTCCGCCGAGATTCCCGGCACCCCGCCTCGCTGGGGCTCCAGGTTGCCGGCTCCCGGGGTCAGCGGGTCGCGCGGGCTCCCGCCGCGCTCCCGGCCACCTCCTGGCCCCGGCGAGCGGACTTCAGGAATGCCGCGTCCCCGCCCGGCCCCTCTCGAGGGCGCCCGGCCGTGCCTCTCCCCCCCCCCCCCCCCCCCCCCCCCCCCCCAGCCCGAGCCCTGCTGGCGGGGGTAGCTGCCGGCTCCCCCGCCCGGCCCCGGCTCGGGGCTCCCGGGGGGAAGCACGGGAACCGGATCTCGCGGCTCCCGGGCGGGGGCGGGGGCCGGGGCCTCGGACGCCAGGCTCCTACCTGCTCGGAGGTCCATGGGGCTGGGGGCCGGGCCGGCCGGGCGCGGCTCCTCTCCCGGAGGCTGGCGGAGTGGGAGGGCGAGCCGCGGCTCCGGCGAAGCTTTAATAATCCCATCCGCCAGGCCCACTCGCAGGTTTTTTTCGCTCGGTTTCGGATTTTTTTTTTTTTTCGGTGTGGGACATTCTGCAAACTTTTTTTTTTTTTTTCTGACGTGTAAAGCTGTAACCACAAATTGTAGCGGCCCTCCCCGGGGTGGGGGGAGGAGGGGGGAGGAGGGAAGGGAGGGCTTCTGGGGCTCCTCTCCCTCCCACAACACCGAGGGGGGGTGAGGTGAGGCGAGGCTGCGGCGGTACCACCCTGGGCCTCCTGGGGGAGGGGGCGGGGAGGGCATCAGTCCGCCGGCAGACTCCCCGAGCCGGGGGGAGCGGGCCGCCCTCTCCTTTTCTTCTCCGACGGCGTCGACCTGGGGTGCGGGGTCCCTGCTCTCACCCTACCTCGGACTCCTCATCTCTAACCTTCCCTCTCCTCCCCCTCCCCCTGAGTAAATGCAATGACACATTCTCCCAAATGCCAGCGAGCTGGCCTCGTAGCAAGTGATGGTGTTTTTCCTGCTGCCCTTTGTCTGGGCTGACCGCCCCCCTGGCCTATTGTCCCGCCGCCAGTCCCATTTCCAAAAGCTGGGGCTGAGTGAGGCGCTGGGGTTGGGGCAGGTGACTAACGGCCTCACAATGCCCCCCGGGGCGGGGGGAGGGAGAGGGCACCCCAGGCCCACTGCCCAGCTCGGAGGAGAGTAGAGGGCCCTTGGCCGAGGGTTTTTCTCTCAGGTTCACTAGATTCTTCGTTCTTCCCAGCGGCCGGGAGAGCGCACAGGGGTGGGGGAATTGTAGTTCATTAATCAGCACGAGGCACCGGACCAGTTTCAACACCAGAGGCTGCATGGGTGACTCAGCGGGAATGCTCCCATTCAAGGCGATGGACAGACCCAGAGTCCCCATTTGTGAAACGCTTCCCCATAAAGACTTTTGGCTTTCTCTCGCCTTCGGGGTTTGGGGTTGTTGGTGTTGTGGAGTGCGCTCCCTCCTTCCTTCCCCAGGCCTGGGTTGGGACTTGCTTTGTGGGATACCTGGGGGACCCTTAAGCCTAGACCCTCTCAGGAGGGTCTCCTTCCTGCCCCCTTCCTCCCCCCGCCCCCCTCCCCCGACGGAGAGCTGCCAGGGAGAGTGCAGAGGAAACAGCTCTCCCCGTCTGGGGCTTCCAGACATCTCCTTTTGGTGACTTCTTGGGGGACAGTCATTTGGTCCCCAAGGCTTGAGTACTCTAGATCCAGACCACCAATTAAACCATTTGGTAATAAGTTGCTTCTGTCCTTTATTTGTTTTCTCAAAGTGGGAGAGGTGGTGGTGGGCCAACCCTGGAAGGTGATTCCTCCCCGCGCCCCCCAACAGCATCAGATTTTTCAGTCCACGACTCCTGCCCCGTGTCCCTGTCCCTGAAGAAAGGAGGGTGCCCCGCCAGCCCTGCCACAGCCCCTCCAGCCTGCGGGTCAGAGCAGGCGGCATGGTCAGGACCAGTGCTAGGTTCCCAGGGCAGCTCTTCCCTTTTCTGCACTGTGTGGACTGAGGTGGGGGGGTGGGGGGGTGGGGAAGAAGTTTGTTTTCAATTACCTCACTGGAGTGGGACAGACTTTGTTGTTGGGTTGTTTTTTTTTTTTTTTTTTTTTTTCCTCCTTTTTTTTTTCTTTCTAAACAAGGAGAAAAAGAGCTGGGAAAGGGGGGCTGGCTGGGGGTTGGGGGCAGGGGGCTTTCCGGGGCATCAGTAGCAGCTTTCAGGAAACCTGTCTTGGGGGGGTGTCCTTCTGAAAAGTGCTCAGGGCCTCCCTCTTCCCCCCACCCTCCCCCCCCACCTCAGCCAGAACTCTGCAGTTTCAATGACATTCTTGGCGGGTGAGCCCTGAGATCTTTTGATGCCCACGCCAAGGTCAAGAAGGCAGATGTCCAGTGGGTGACTGGCACTGAGGCCAGCCATGAGGTCCTCAAGCAGCCTCCCTTTCAGAAGGAGGGAGCCACGAACGGTGGGGAAGTGGGGCGTGCAATTCGTCCTCCCCTCGTTTGTAGCCTGCTCCTTGTGGAGAGTGTCTGCACAGACAATGTGGTTTGGATTTGGCTGAGCCCCCTCAGCACCTTATAAAGCACCTTGCTGAGTCAGGGAGAAAGCAGCCCCCACTGGGGAGAGGAGGAGGGGGCCGGGAGAGAAAGGGAAAAGAGGGAGAGGGGAGCTGAAGGAGGGAGGTGGGGGGCTGAGAGAAGGGAAGGGCAGAAAAGTAAATGGGTGGGAGTAGGAAGGAGGGAGGAGGCAGGAGCCCAGGGAGGAAGAGGAACAGACTGCAGTGGAAGGGGAGCACCCCCCCATCCCACCACACGCCCAGCAAATACTCGCCTCGGGAGGCCAGAAAACATTGCTCTGCAGTAGCTGAGGGCCTGTGGCCCTGAAATGGGGACCCAGGCCAAGGGGGGGCAGGGACAACTGGCTTTACACACAGCCACCCCCCCACACCCACCCAGCTTGTTATGGTGACACTGCACGCTGGAGAAGTCGCCTTCTCCCTCTGCCTCTTGTCTAGACTTGCATCCCTGCCCTCTCCCCTCAACCAGGGGGTGGCCAAGCCCCCCCCCCCATCTTCCCCACTGCCAAGGGGAAAATCAGCTCCATCTCCAAGCTGCCAGTGCCCCTCTGCCGTGTCTGGGCAAAGGCAGGAGGCTGGGAGCTGCCAGGTGGGTTGGGGTGGGGGCTGGAATAAAGACCTTGCCTTTCTGCTGCCAAATCCTAAATAGGGTGGGCTGTGGGAATTGGGGGAGAGAAGGAAGAAAGGAGAGGCAGAGCGTGATAGCTCCCCCTCCAGGATTTCTGTGGCGTGGGGGCACAGGGGGCTGCCCTCTGTTTTCCAGTTGGGGCTGTCAACTTCCCACTCCCCTGTGGCTCTCAGACGGGATTCTTGTTCTGGGATTGCCGGTGAGGGCAGGGCAGAGGTTACAGGAGACTCCTGCCCCCTGAGCCCCAGAGCCATCTGTCTTGGTACATGGTGTGCAAGAAGTTTCCGAAACCCTGCTGGGTGCTAGGCGCTACGGAGACAGAAGAGGGAAGGAAAACCCACCCCTGCCTTTGAGAATTTCATGGTCTGGTGACAAGGGGCACTCATTTACACTGAGAGATCAGAGGATGGAAAGGGCAGGAGAGCTCTGGGAGGAGGTGGAGCTTCAGGGTGGGAAATACAGCTGGAGCCACAGGAAGATGCACCGAGGGAGCACTGGCCCTGGCCCACGGGGCTCCCTGCTCTGCGGAGAGTCAAGCAGGGAGTCAGGACGAGGGGCTTCCAACTGGCCAGCGGCATGGCCTCTCGTGGAATGGGGTATGACCCCTTGTGCCCTCCTCCCCAACAGGATGGTGGGAGATCGGGGAGCTCATGAGGAGGACACTGCTTTGCTGCCTCTCTGGCCTTCCAGTCTCCAGGCCTTATCCACAGGGAGTGGCAGGCCAGACCCCAAGGGATGTGGCTGGGAGGGGGGCGGGTCTGGCACCGGGCGACGCTTCAGCTGCCCTCCAAGGGGGTGGGGTGAGTCAGTTTGGGCTCAGGGACAGGCTAGACCTCTCCCTCTCACCTTCCCTCCCTACTCCCATAGCTGGTACCCCCAGGAAAGGCATTCCAGAAGCCCCCCAAATCCCATGTCCCACACAGCTGCAGAAAATTGGCACTGAAGGGGTCCTGGGCCCCAAGGATGTCGTGGATTCCTGAACTAGGGAAGCCTCTGATCCAGTCCCCTCCTGATGGGTCGGCAGGAATGAGAGCGTTGGCGAAGCCCACAGAGGGAAGTGAGGACACTCACTAATTCATTCATGTGTTGACCAAACATGTCCTGAGTACACAGACAGGAGCCCCACGGGGCCATGGGGATGAGGGGTGGAGGCTGACCTGTGTGCTGGCAGGAGAGGCAGGGGCCTGCCAGTGCCTGCTGCAATGCCTGGCATTTCTTGGTGACACTTTTACTCCTTTTAGGACTCTAAGGCTTAACTAATGACAATAGTTTAAACATACTGAGCTCTCACCACGTGTTGGGTCCTGTGCTAAGGTTTTTCGTGGACGAGACCATTTGATTCTTGCTGTAACCCCAGAAAACAGGAGCTGTGATTTACCCATTTTGTATGTGAGGTCCCTGAGGCTTGGAAAGATGAAGTCACTTGTCTCAGGTCACACAAGTGGCGGAACCAGGACTGGAACCCAGCACTGTCTGCCCTTTGAATTACACCATTCAGATGCCAACATGGGGCACGCTGAGAGGGGAAGGGGCTGGGTGCTGGGAGCGGGCTCCAGAGGCACCAGGACTAGCCAGCGCCCCCTGGCTATGAGGTTATCTAAGCTGGGGCCAGCCTGCCGCTACGGGACACTAAGATGTCCCTTTGGACAGAAAGAGAATCTCCCTGTGCCTGGAGCGGGGGACCTGGGCCCTCCTGCTCTCTGCCCACTGCTGACGTGGACTGTGTGGCACGTGGGGGCAGGCACCTGACCTGGACCCTCCCGGGCTGGCGAGAGTCAGCCCCCTGAAAAGCGCTCCAGTCCCCTCAGCTAGAATTGTAGATTCCAGGAGCAGGCGAGTGGGTTTGAATCACGGAATGAGGACCGAACTGCGTGTTAGGTCCCCACCCACCCACAGCCAGGGAGAGGGCTTCCCTGGGCTTCCGAGGGCCCTACTATTTAGCCTGCAAAGTGAGGGCCAGGTAGGCTCAGAGGCTCTGCCTGGGCTGCCGGGGGCTCCCCCGGATCCGCATCCCTGACGGGAGGCCTCCTCTCCATCACCTGGCGCACGCGCCACTGGCTGCAGGCCTGGGGGCCACCAGCAGGGCTGTGCACTTTCCCTTTCCCTCCAGTGGGCACGAGCCCAGAGGGCCCTGCCTCACCCTGCGCTGGCGGTGATGTCAGCGGAAACCCCAGGGTGCTGAGGACCTCCTCCTACCTCAGCCATGGCCCTACCCTGCCCTGCATCCTGCACCCACACCTGGACGGGCTCAGCCTCCCAGAGGACACCGCGCCCACCTGCCCCCCGCTTCCCCGTGAAGCTGAGGGGAACCGGGCCCTGCTGCCTGCCTCTCCCCTGCCCGACCTAGGCTTCGTCTCCCCATCTGCAAGGATGTCTGGGTGATGAGTGGGTACCGGAAGGCAGGGGCAAAAGGGGTAGCCCCAGATGCTCAACTCCTCCCTTGCCTGCCAGGAGCTTTCCCCGCCATCCTCCCAGGATGTTCCATTGCCCTGGCCAACCCATGCCTCGGGCTCCGTGACTCCGTCTCCCCTGGCAGAGGAGTGGGGTTACCTCTCCCTGGGCTGGAAGATCCTTATCCTGCCCTGCTGAGTCACTGCCGGCTCCTCCCGCTCTGTCCCCTCCCTCCCTACCGGCCTCCCTCCTTCAGACTTCTCTGGCTTTCTCCAGACTGTCTGGGTTCCTCAGGGGCCCCAGGGGTCAGAGGACAGACAGCATCTCCCTGAGATGACTTGGAGTCCCACCCCGAGTGACCGCCACCCCAGCACTGTTGGGACAGTGACAAGGAGTAAGGGCGTCGCTAGCTGTGTGACCTTGGGCAAGTCACTTGGTGCTTCTACACCTCACTTTTCTCCTGCACGGAACAGGGATGATGATAATGGTACCTTCCTCGGAGTAAAAGGACGATTGAGCTAATACGAGTCAAATCTCTGGCACTCAGCACTCGATAACGTTGCATATTATTGTTACCTGCCCCGTCGGGCCCTATCCTCCTGTCTCGGCTAATGACGCCACCTCCCCCTTTCCAGTCCCCATGCCCACATGTCTGCACCTTTTCTGTTCTTTAGACCCTGCTTTCCTCCTGCAGCCTGTCCCCACAACCCCAACGGGATCTGACCGTGTGACGCTGGGCGTAGACCACAGGACACAGATACGAGACTGGAGAGTTGGGCCGTCGGTCGTTCAACCCTCCTCCCACGACGACCAGTTCGGAGCATTGGACTTTGCAACCCCAGGGGGGGCTGCGTGTATTGAGGGAGAGACAGAGGGGGAAGGGTGGACACTCAGGGCACAGGGGGCTCTGAGTGGAGTCAAGGGGTCCGGGCTGTACTGGGCGCAACTCCGTCCGGGCTTCCAGGCCATCTGTCTGCAACACTCGAGTGGTGGTTGGGTCTGTGAGGAGTTCACCCCTCCCCGGCCCCCACAGGCACCTCTCAGAGGTCCCGTCCTTCCCACCAGAGCACCCTGAGCACTCGCCAGCCGCTGCGAAATGCGTGAAGTGACAGAGGGCTCGAGAACTCAAGGCGCACAAAGGGCTGTGGTGCAGAGGAAGGAGAGGGCAGGCAGGGCTTGGAAAGGGGCCGAGGAAGGTCTGGGTGGCAAAGAGGGGAAGGCCACACCTGGGCTGGAAGCCGTGCCTGGGGCTGGGGAGGAGCTGGCACTCAGGCCGGTGGGGCGCAGTCCCCCAACAAACATTCGGGAAGCACCCCCCACATGTGCCCCGAGGAACAGCGTGGACATAGAGAGACCCACACCCTGCCCACCAGGGGCTCTGGGGCTGCTGGGACGGAGGGCCAGATGGCTCCAGAGTCGCCGGGGCCCTGCTCTTAATTAGTGCCCCCCGCCCCTGCCCGACCCCGGGTGCCTGAAGTCTCCCTGCGCTCCCCCTGCCCTCTGGTGACCCCATCTCGGCCAGGGAGGACGGCTTCTCGGCCCCCTTCTCCCTGGGTGCGTAGCACCGCGTTGGGCACCCAGCTGGCACCCACAGGCGCTCGCCCAGGGCAGAGCAGCCTGGTCTCTGTTCCGGAAGCCGGGGCTGTACGCGGTGTCTGTCTCCCTCTACTGGTCCCTTAAGGGACAGCCTGGCCAGGACGCTTGGCACAGAGCTGGTGGTGTCCAGGTCTCCCAGGCAGTGGATGGGGAGCACGGGGAGGCGGCGAAGAGGGCCCCCGGGGACTCGGGCCCGGCTGCCGCCCTCAGGAGCACCGCCGCCTCCTGGGTCTCTGCGGCCCGAAGAAGCCGGTCTCCGACAGGGGCCCCCAGGGGTGGTCTGAGGGAGGCCAGGTGGCCTCCCCGATGCCTTCCCCGCAGGCCAGCAGGCCCCTAACAGCCTCCTTCCCCTTCCAACCCGTGAATGGAACTGTCATCCATGGATTTATCTAAACCTTTTGTGCAGCTATTTATATTTCCAGCCGAGACCACATTTTGGAGTAATGAGTTCCATCGGGGTCCTCCCCTGCTGGGTGAAGCACGCTGCCTTTGATTTGTCCTAAACTTACCTCACTCGCGCTCCGAGGGGGCCCTGTAGCTCCAGCATGCCAGGTTCTGGTGAACAAGCCGGAGCTTCCCCTCCGCATCCCTGCTGTGGGTTTAAAATTTCCATCCCATCCGCCTTCCACCTCTAGCCTGCAGCCCGAGGAGCCCGGGTCTCCCGCCTGCGCGCGGGGCGACCGGCAGAGCGAGGACAGCCAGCACCTCGTGCCGGCCTCTGGCAGCCTGCCAGGCCAGCGAGGACTCATGCTCCCCACGACGCCGAGGTTCCCGAGGGCCCGGGACTGCGGGGTGGCCCCGTGGCGGCAGCCACAGGCTTCCGGCACCGCGCCTCTTTGCGGGGCTGACCTCTGCCTCCTCCGCCGGAGCCCCCTGACCAGTCCCGGGCCTCCAGGCCTTTCTGTGTATTGTTTCTCCGGGGGGGGGGGGGCTCTCCTCCCAGGTTCCTAGTGGGATTCACCAGGGCTCCGTCCACACTGGTTTACAAGAGGTTGAGGGCACACTCCAGAGACGGGGATGGTGAGGCACGACAGTAACAGTGGCAATGCCCACGGCGTGTACCGAGAGCTTTCACGGACGCGGACCGAGTGAACCCTCACACAGCCCTTTGAGGGAAGGACTGGTATTGCCCCTTCCGCCCGATTTCCAGGTGAGACAACTGAGGCTCAGAGGAAAGAAGCGATGTGTCCATTCCAGGAGCAGTGGAGCCAGATCTGGACAGACCAGGGCCTAGAATGCCATCAGTCCCCCGCGACAGACAGCCTGTCCTGCAACCTCTCCGAATGCTATACCCTTGTCGTTCAGTACATGCTTTTGTTTGTTGTTTCGGTTTATTTTGGGAGAGAGTGTGAACGGGGCAGGGGCAGAGAGAGAGAGAGAGAGAGAGAGAATCCCAAGCAGGCTCCATACTCAGCGCAGAGCCCAATTCAGGGCTGTCTCACGACCCTGGGATCATGACCTGAGCCAAAATCAAGAGTCAGGAGCTCAACTGACTGAGCCACACAGGAACCCCATCAACAAATAATTATTTAAAAACATTTTTTTAATGTTTATTTCTTTTTGAGAGAGAGAGAGAGACAAAGTGCGAGCAGGGGAGGGACAGAGAGACAGGGAGACACAGAATCCGAAGCAGGCCCCAGGCTCCGAGCCGTCAGCACAGAGCCCGACACGGTGCTCGAACCCACAAACTGTGAGATTATGACCTGAGCCGAAATTGGACGCTTAACCCACTGAGCCACTCAGACGCCCCAACAGATAATTATTTTAAACGTTTGAAATGGTAACCACCTTCCTGCATCCATATCTGCCTTACCACACACATATTCCTACATACTTACATACTTTGGTACCTGTGGGGTGAAGATTAGGAATTTGGGGGTTGAAAGGATCCTGAGATAGCATCTCGTGCAACACTCTCATTTTATCAGGGAGGAAGCTGAGGCCCCAAAAAAGGCCTTGACTTGCTGGAGACTGTGAGCAGGGCTGGGGCGGTCCCGGGTCTTTTCCGGCACAGACCCCAAACTGCCTTTGGGTTCCTATTCCCCTCCCAACACACGGTGCGCCTCACGGTTACAAGGCCCTCCCCCCTCTCCCCCCCGCCTCCTGCTCCATCCGGACCTGACAGGCATCGGTGCCTGTGCCAACTGCAAGCCCAGAGAGGCTGCCTGGTTTCAGACAGGAGAACATCCTTCCAGTCCCGCAGCCTAGGGGGAGCAGGACAGCCAATTACAACTCCTCCCGGAACTGCGGCCAGATGACGGGCCCAGGAAAGCCGAGGGCCCCTTCAGGATCACAACACGTCAAGGTTGGAAGGAACCTCAGTGAGCATCTCACACCGCCAGCCACGTCATACAGATGAAGACACAGCCGCAGAGACAGAGGGGCCTTCAAGTCACATAGCGAGTCAGTGGTGAAGCACTGACTAGAGACCCAGGACCCCTGATTCCCAGCTCCAGGCTCCTTTCTGGTCTGAGCCCTTCGGAAGGGTCAGGTGATAACTGACCTCTGGCAGGGTGTGTGTGTGTGTGTGTGTGTGTGAGTGAAAAGACTCATTAAGAATCCTAAAGAGGGGTGCCTGACTGGCTCAGTCAGAAGAGCATGCAACACTTGATCTCGAGGTTGTGAGTTCAAGCCCCATGCTGGGCATTGAGATTACTTAAAAAAAAATCCTAAAGACTTTATGTGTGTGGGTGTATGTCTGAAGATTCATTAAACATCCTGAGAGTTTATGTCTCTCTCTCCCTCCCCCAGGCCTTGCACCAAAGACCTCAAGGCCACAGGGCCCTACAGCGTCAGAGGTGTCGGGGCAGAGGCACAACTGTGTGATTATTGTGCCCCCTCCTCGCCTTCCAGGAGCTTTGACATCTGCTCCTGTCCCAGTTGGGCTGCCCAGGCGACAGGTGTGGGGCCACGGTGGAGAGTGTGTGAAGGCTAAGCTGAGTTACACTGGGGTAAAAAGAGAGTGAGGGATATGGAGAGAGGAGGAAAGGGAAGGAAGAGAACAGCTAATGCTAGGTTCTTTTGTGGGTTTTATTTTTTGACAGAATGTGGGGGGGGGGGGGGAAGGGCAGCAACTGTCCAGGGAAGGACGGGACTGTGGGAAGAAGCTGGAAGTTCCATCACAGCACCTTAAGTAGACGTATATGAAATAATGTTGCATTATTTCAAAATGCAAGGTGGGGGGGGGAGCGGCACAGAGAAGGCCTCTCTGAGGTCGAGCAAGTGCAGCTGAGCCCCAGGAACAGGAGCCAGTATGTGACAAGGGGGACATTTTAGGAAGGTCACTTTGGTGCTGTACGGAGGGTAGACTGGAGAAGACAGGCTGGAGGCAGGGGAGCACTCAGAGAGCTCCCACAGGCATCCAGGCGAGAGAGAATGGTGGCCGGAGCCAGGATGATGGCCGTGGCCGTGGCCGTGGGTGCCACCCGTTTGGAAGGTGGAGCAGTCAGGGCTTGCCGAAGGACTGTGACGTGGGATGATGGAGACTGGATGACTCCCAGAGGACTAACTTAAATGCCTGGGTAAAGGTGGTGCCCTTTGCACTGATCCCCTTGGAAGGCAAGACCAACCTCCCCCACGGGTGCCTGGGTGGCTCAGTCGGTTAAGCATCCAGCTGGATCTAGGCTCAGCTCATGATCTCACATTTCTTGACCTCCAGCCTCACAAGCGGCTCTGCGCTGACAGAGCAGAGGCTGCTTGGGATTCCCTCTCTCCTTCTCTCACTCTGCCCCTCCTCTTGTCTCTCTCTCTCTCTCTCTCTCTCTCAAAATAAATAAATAAACTTAAAAAACAAAAAACAAAAAACAACCTCCGCCAGTGCTCTAGGGAAGACTGGTGAGAAAATGCACCTAGGGCAGGAGAGGGAGAGACAAAGGGGGATCCAGAACTGCAGGCCAGGAGCTGGAGGGCAAGGGGCAGGTAGACAAATAGATTCTTCACTGCAGACAATACCGGAGGGACAAGGCCGAGCCCCCCCCCTAAGGAACTCAGCGATGCCCAAGTCCCTTCAGAGCACTAGGAACCCTGGTGCTGTGCCGGCTAGAGCTCAGAAAGTCCCTCCAAGACTTTCTTTCCACTGTGCAGCCTTGCAACCTGGGGCCCAGGGCAAGGGGGGAAACTTCCCTGGCTGCACGGTCTTAGGAGTCTTTTTTTTTTTTTTTTTTAGAGAGAGAAGGTGGGGGGGGAGAGAGAGAAAGAGAGAGATCAGAGAATCTCAAGCAGGCTCCGCCCTGTCAGCGCAGAGCCAGAGGAAAGGCTCAATCTCACAAACCGTGAGATCATGACCCTAGCCAAAATCAAGTCAGACGCTTAACCGACGGAGACACCCAAGCGCCCCTTTGGGGGGGTCTTTTAAAAAATGGTCACACAAATGCGACTCTACGCTCGGAAAATGTTTCCAGCGCTCCCCACTGGTGTCCCTCATCATTTGGCAGCCCCCACCCCTCTGCTAGGCTCACGGAGCATTTCCTCCCGCCCCCCCCCGACCAGGGGCAAAGCCCACGCACCAATGACCTTTTACTCCCGCTTGCCCCTGCTGGGTACACCCTTCTACCCCTTTCAGCCCCGATCATCTGTTTTTCAAGATCAATGACGGATCCTCCAAGCCAGAACGCACAGCCACCTCCCGACCTCCCACCCTGAGATCCTGAAGCAAATTTAGTCTCTTTAGAACTGGTGGTTGCGGCTTGTGTCCGTGCGGAAGGCCCAGCTTCGACCAGGTATCCAGACGACACCCAGGAAGATCTGTACTAAGTGAGCCAGGCGGGCGAGCCCGTACATCTCAGGGCTCCGAGCCCGGTGCTCGCTCCATGGCGGCCGCGGGTGCGCGGCCGCCGAGGCCCAGCCGAGCCGGCCGGCCCGCTGCCCAGGGGCGCGAAAACGCAGGGGCCGGCGCTCCCGGCTCCAGTCCCCGCGCGGCCCGCCTCCCGACCGAGGACTCCGTCACGTGACGGCGGAGCCTGCGAGCGTTTTTCTCACGTGACGGAGGCGCCGGTGTGTGGGCCAATGAGAACGCGGGGCGGGGCTTCCGGGGGGCGGTGCGCGGGAAGGGAACCCCCGGGGGCCCCGCGGCGGCGGCCGAGACCCGGGGACCAGCCGCCTCCCCGGTGTTGGGTTGGGATCCGTTGCGGGCCGGCCGCCAGTCTCAGCTCGGTCGCGGGCCAGGCCCGGCCCCGGTCCTGGGCGCAGCATGAAGTGTCTGGTCGCGGGCGGCAACGTGAAGGGTGAGTTGGGGGCGACCGGTGGGCGGGGGCACGTGGAACCGCGGGAGATGCCAGCCTAACCCCCGTTTCTTTTCTCCTCCCCGCAGTGCTCGGCAAGGCCGTCCATTCCCTGTCCCGTATCGGGGATGAGCTCTACCTGGAGCCCCTGGAAGACGGGGTGAGGGGGTGGGTGGGATTACAGCAGGGAGCCCGTTTCGCCTCCCATCAGGCCAGATGCCCTTGGGCAGATTTGTCTGCTGAGTTTGTTCCCCCCTCCCCCCACCCCGTTGTTGCGGCGTCAGTTCCGGCCCTGTCATCTTCCCTGGTCCCTGAAGTGCCCGGTGGCGGGTGGGGGGTGACTAGGGGAAAAGGCAGAGTATGTAGACCCCTTGCTGTGGGAGCAGTGCCGCCAGGGACTCAGGGAAGGCTTCGGGGAGAAGGCATCCGCTGACGGGACCGAGAGGGAGGATTTCCACAGGTGCCGGCGGAGGACAGTAGGGCAAGTGTGCGACAAAAGCCAGCCAGAGGGCAGGGCCGTCTCTGCCCCCTGACCGCATCCCTTTCCCTGCTCTTCCTGGCCCAGCTCTCTCTCCGGACGGTGAACTCCTCTCGCTCTGCCTATGCCTGCTTCCTCTTTGCCCCACTCTTCTTCCAGCAGTACCAGGCAGCCACCCCTGGTCAGGAAGCCCTGCGCTGTAAGATCTTGATGAAGGTGAGGCCCTTCCCTCATCAGCGGCCCTGTGCCGCTGCCCTGGAACGTGTCTGCTCTGGGACATTCGGTAGATACTGCCTGGGGAGGGAGAGGTACTGCAGGAGCCAGCCGGTGTCAAATGCGGTGAGGGGCACAGTAAAGACCACAGAGCATAACGGGAGATACGGAGAGGGTGGTTGATTCTGCCGGGGTTTGGAGAGAGTGGTGATATTCAGGTTGGTCCTTGAAAGGTAAGTGGGTCTTTCAAGGCATCCCGGACACGTGTGACAGCATGAACAAAGGCCCAGAAAGGCGTAAACGTTCTGCACGTTGTGGAGCTCCTTTCCTGCCGTGACAGTGCTGAGCCTGGGATGGCCAGGTCCTCCACGGGACGTGGAAGCTGGTCGGTGGAGGCACAGCACTGAGCCGATGGATTTGCCCCACTCAGTCGTTCCTGGCCGTCTTCCGCTCGCTGGCGACGGTGGAGAAGACTGTGGAGAGATGCTGCATCTCGCTGAATGGCAGGAACAGCCGCCTGGTGGTCCAGCTGCACTGCAGATACGGTGAGCGGGCAGCCGGCTGGCCACGGGGTCCCTGGGGTGGAGGTTAGCAGGACCCACTGAGACCCTGTCTGCCCATCCAGGGGTGAGGAAGACTCACAACCTGTCCTTCCAGGAATGCGAGTCCCTGCAGGCCGTCTTCGACCCAGCCTTGTGCTCCCATGTGCTCCGTGCCCCCGCACGGTGAGTCTGTCGGCTGGCTACAAGCTGAGCCGTGGGTCTTTTTTTCTTCTCTGGAGCTTCAAGAGTCAATTTAAGGAGATGCCTTCTTCATTTTCTCTTCTACATTTGCTGTCGGGGCCTGGTCTGGCTCTTAGGCAGAGGCTGGAATGGAGGAGGGCGGTGCCCCAGGGTCCTCAGGATCTTCAGGAGCCTGTGTTCTCCACCCCAAAGGTCCAGCTTGGCTTTCTGGCCATTCAGACCCATTCTGACTCCTCTTTTAGAAGGCAGGTCTTTGAAGCACCTGGGTGTCTCAGAGTATCCGACTCTTGATGTTGGCTCAGGTCACGATCCCAGGGTCATGGGATCAAGCCTCGTGTTGGGCTCTGTGCTGGGTGTGGCGCCTGCTTGGGATTTTCTCCCTCTCTCTCTGTCCCTCCCTCACTTGCTCTCTCTCTCTCTCTCTCAAAATAAACTTTAAAAAATGTTTAAAAAGAAAGAAAGAAAAAAAGCAAGCAGGCAACCAACCAAGCATGTCTTTGGTTTGCACGTAAATCCTCTCTCTGGCCTGAACAGCCTTGAACGTCCATCTTTAAGCTTTGTGGCTCAGGAGCTCAAAACCCTTCTCTGGTGGGGTCATCCTTCTGGGACCGTGTTCTTTCGAGAGCAGCCTCTTCTCCTATCTGCCTGGACTGTAGATTTGAGGAGTCCGCAGCCCAAGGAAGGAGGCTGGACAGGGAGGTCATGGTCCAGAACGGCTGCCTGAATAAGCAGCCATGGGGGTGGGGCTCTGTTCTGGGAAAATCTGAACACCCAGGGGCAGTGCAGGACCTGGCAGCTGGGGGCTCCAGTGGAGAACACTAGTGTGGAGAGGGGTAGCTCCCCTCCCACCCTCTGCTGGATGCTGCTTGTATTTGAGTAGCCCAAGGTCATGTTCATTTTGGTAGCCATAAGATGTGGTATCTGAAGTTCCCTTTGAGTCCCTACAGTCTATTTTTCTGAGTTCTGTTGGGATAGTGCGCTCAGGACTCCTTTGGGTAAAGGAAGAGGGAAGGGTATCACCTCTAGTCTGGATTTGGGTGCTATTTTTTTCTTTTAATGAGCAATTGTTTTTCCTTGTTTCGTGGACAATTTCAAATATCTGTAAAAGCAGATGCCCACTCCCGTCTCAATTGTCTTGAGGCCAATTCCAGACGTTGTCTCGTACGTGAATACTTGTTAACGTGTATTCTAAGAGATGAAGATTTAAGGCCTTTTTCTGAAGGCCGAGTTGATGGATGGCACCGCTGTGGTTTCCCACCCCTCGGTGGGCAGGTGCTGCCTGCCTGGTTCGGCCCATGCAACAGCCCATCCTTCCTGTTACCTCCTCTGGATTCTGCTCTGGTCTGCCCCATCCCTTGCGGTGGACTTTTCTCCAACAGCCAGAGAGCTTTGGATGGGGTAGGAACCAGGTCCCCCTCATCCTGTCCTCCCTCCCAGGGCGTGCTAGGCCTGGCACATGGTAGGTATCTGTGCGCTAATAACCCGCGCCACAGCTCTGCCTCAGCTCACCAAGAGCGAAGGCCCTGGGCAGGGCCAAGCCTTGGTGTGATGCTGTGCCCTCCTCAACAGGGTCCTGGGGGAGGCTGTTCAGCCCTTCCCCCCCACATTGGCAGAAGTGACGCTGGGCATCGGCTCTGGCCGCAGGGTCATCCTGCGCAGCTACCAGGAGGACGAGGCAGGTGAGGGAGCCAGATGCGGCCTGGGATGACTCAGGGCGGGGGGGTGGGGTGGGGGCAGCCGGGGTAAGAGGGGACAGGGCCCAGAGGCCTGGGTTCCTCCTGCTCCTGCCTCCAGACAGGACTGTCAAAGCCATGGTGACGGAGATGAGCATCGGGGAGGAGGACTTCCAGCAGCTGCAGGCCCGGGAAGGGGTGGCCATCACTTTCTGCCTCAAGGAATTCCGGGTGAGTTTCCCCCCAACACGCTCCCCACCCTGCCCTCCCGGCCCCGCCCAGGCTCACCGCTCTGCCTCTCCACCCCCAGGGACTCCTGACTTTCGCAGAGTCCGCAAACTTGTCTCTTAGCATTCACTTCGATGTGCCAGGCAGGTAATTCCCAGCCTCAGGTGTGGGAGGGGAGGCTCTGGGCTGCCGGGAGCTGAAAAGCCCTGACCCGGCCCGGGACCTGTCATCTGCCTAGGCCAGCCATCTTTGCCATCAAGGACTCCCTGCTGGACGGACACTTCGTCCTGGCCACAATGTCCGAGTCGGACCTGCGCTCCCCAGAGCGACACAGGCTGGCGCCTCCGCTCCAGGCTGACAGGTGAGGATGCCCACCCGCCTGCCCACGCCTCCCCACTGCCACCTCTGCACCCTGGCCTGAGCCTGCCGCCCGCGTGCCACCCCCAGCGCACACACTTCCTGTCAGGCCCCAGCCCCTACAGTCCTCACAGCCCCTTCCAGCCCCGCAGGCTCAGCCTTCCCGATCAGCTGTGCTCAGAGATCCCTCCCACCCAGGGAAGTGTCCCCAAGGTCGGGCTGGTTTCCTTCTCTGGCTGAGTCCTCCCCTCTGAGCCTCTTCCCAGGCCAAGGAGGGAACAGGCTGCTGGGAGGCAGGGAGCTGCCTGGGGCTGGGGAAAGCAGGTGGCTGGAAGGGCAGGTGGGATGGGGAGGATGGGCCCAGTGTAGCCGAAACAGAGGAAGTTTAGTCTGGCCCCCCGCCCAGCACGTCCCTGGGCCCCAGTGCTCTCCAGCTCTGTCTCCCGGGAAGGTGGAGGCTTTGGCCCCAGGTGGTCTAGCT
Source organism: Panthera uncia (assembly GCF_023721935.1). Classification (NCBI taxonomy): domain Eukaryota; kingdom Metazoa; phylum Chordata; class Mammalia; order Carnivora; family Felidae; genus Panthera; species Panthera uncia. The sequence continues at coordinate 4,291,577 of NC_064808.1, read as the reverse complement.
CAGAGGATTTGATGCTCCCCTACCCAAACTGAGCTAAACTCGCTCCCAGGATGCCTCCCTCAGGCCCTGATCTGAACTCTCATCAAACGGATTCCAGGTCCACTCCCTGCAGGAAGCCTCCACTTAACCACTACGTCTTTTCCCCTCCAACTAAGTGAGAAGGTAGTGAAGCCAAGGGATCATCACTGGTCACAAGGCTTTTACAGCCCCCTCTGAGTCCTCTAAGGAGAGGCCCTGCCTCTGTACCCTCTTTTCTCCCTGTTCCTGACACCGTGTTCCTGCCTACAGCACACCCCACCTGGATGACTTTGCCAATGACGACATTGACTCTTACATGATCGCCATGGAAACTACTGCAGACATCGAGGGCTCCCGGGCAGTACCCTCTATGTCCTTTTCACCTGGCCACCAGCCCCCTTCTAGCCCTGGCCCCTACTCAGAGGACAACGACACAGAGCCCAGTATAGAGCCTGGGACTCCCCCCCCCAAGAAGGTAGGGGCTGGAGATGGAGGCAGGGGTGGGTGGGAGGCAAGGAGGGAGCATCCTCCAGAACTCACCCCGCTTCCTCTGCTCCCTTCCAGTTCCGCTCGCTGTTCTTTGGCTCCGTCCTCGCCCCTGCACGCTCCCCTCCCGGCCCCAGCCCTGTGCTGGCTGAAGATAGTGAGGGTGAAGGCTGAACTGAGAACAAGGCCATGTCCAGAGGCCCTGGACTAGACGAAGCCACGGCCTCCCCCTTCCCCCAGAGGGCTGATCTCTGCCCTGGTGGGTGGTAAAGGCGGGCTGTGCTGGAGTGGAGCTGGTTGGTCTTGTCCCCACCTCAGACCCCTCCCAGCTGTCTGTGACTAGCCTGGGTCCTGTCTTCTCTCACCAACTCCCAACCAATCATGTCTGTTCCCAGGTTTGGCACTGAGCTGCCACCTGATGGGAGGTCCCTCACCTGTTCCTCCCCGTAGGCCTTCAGGCCAGACTCCTAACTACGTAGCCAGGGTGGACACCTGCCTTCCCTAAGACAAAAGTCACAAAGGGGCTCTTGGCCCCTGCTACTCTCCCGGCTTTGCCAACCATGACGTGTCCCTTCCTTAAAACCCTGGGCACGCCCCTGGGATCCCTTGAGCCGGCAGACTATTTTTCTTGTTTTCTCTATGCTGTCTGGCCCTGGTTTGGAATTCTAAGCCCCTGTGGACCCGAGCCTGTGGCTGGGGTTGCCTTGGCTGGCGCCCCATGCCCAGCAAGCCTGTCCTCCCAAGCGGCTCTGGGCAGAAGGGCTGCCAGGCTCAGTATTTGGGACAAGGGAGACAGAGGCCGTGGCGAGAATCCAGCTTTGACCTTTATTCAAGAGACCAGATGGGTCGCCCCAGGATCTGTCTGCTGGCCCTGAGGCCAAGCGAGGCTGGAAACCCACATCTGGCCCTGCTTTGCCCTGAGCTGCAGCCTCAGCCCCAGGGTCCTGCTTGTCACCACCGCCGGTGCAGGCGGAAGGAGCCCTGGGGGACTGGACGCTGCTATCGATTCATTAAAAAAAAAGAAAAAGAAAAATATACCAAGGCTCCGTGCTCCCCGTGACAGGTGGGCCTGGGGGGAGCCAGCACGAACCCCCCCAACGGCCACATAATTTCTGTACAATCCACCATCTGGGGCAGAGTGCGGGCACGTGGAGGCTATTTCTTGGCTTTGGCGGAGTTGCGGGGGGGGGGTGATGGGCCGGCCTCCAGGGTTCAGGCCGCTGAACTGCCCGTATTTCCCCTTGTTCTTGTCAGCGGGCTTGAGGATCTAAAAGAGACAAAGCTGGTCAGGCTCACGGGCTAAGCCGTGGGGTCACGGGCCCCGTCCTTCCCCATCCCCACCTGGAAGGAGCACATGAGCGTCTCATCCACACTCATCATGGCGCCTGCGTTGTCAAACTCGCCACAGTAGTTGGGAGCTGAGAAGAGTGTCACCAGCTGCCGCTTGGCAAAGAACTCATAGCCGTCTTCCACCACCTGGAGGAGGATGGGGGCAGTTAGCTCAGTAGGTGCTAGCTACCAGGCCCCGGCTCCCCCCCGGCCCAGGGTGGCCAGCCCACCTGGTGTGCCCGGCAGATGAGGTCCAAGTCGTGTTTGTGTAGGAACTTGGCCACTACCTCGGCCCCAAAGGTAAAGGAGACACCACGGTCATTCTCCCCCCAGCCCTGCACGTCCTTGTCAGGGTCAGACCACAGCAGGTCACATAGCAAGCCCTGGTCAGGCACGTCTGTCGGCCGCATGATACGCCGAATCTGCTCCATGGATTGCAGGTCCGGGGACAGGCCTGGGGCGCGTGGGGGGAAGGGGGACACAGGTCACTTTTCTCAAACCAGCCTCGAAGCCCTCCTGCTCCAGAAAGCCTTTGCCGGCCAGTCTCCCCTCACCCACCACCACCTGGCTCTCTCCCAGAGTCCCAGGAGGCCAGGCGGGCAGAAGTCATCGCCTTCTGCCTCTTCAGGTTCCTGCCCTCAAGGACCAAAGAGCTCTCTGAACAAAGGAGACAAAGTACATTCACGATGCCAAGGCCAAAATGGGGGTGAGTGCGACCTAACACCGGGGCGGGGGGGGGGGGGCTTTCTGGAAGATGCGACATGCAAACCAAGACCCCTGGGATGTGGCCTGGGGCTCTTCCTTCCCAGACATTCCTTCCACACGTGCCTCAGAGCCACCCTCACCTCCATGGCAGCAGAAGATTTTCTCGTCCACAATGGCAGCAATGGGCAGGCAGTTGAAGCAGTCGGTAAAGGTTTTCCACAGTTTAATGTTGTAGCGCCTCTTGCCTGCCAGGAGGGAGATGCCTCGTGAGGCCCAGCTGCCCCCCGCCCGGCACACTTTGTGGGCCGCTCAGACACAGCTGGGGGAAGGATGGAAGGCAAGAGAAGCCCCCTTCCCTGCCCCCCTTCCCCGACTCCACTGCCTACCAGCCGTCCTGGAAGAATTCTAAAGCAGCGGAGTCCACAGGAACCTGAGTTCCAATATGGAACAACCCGCCCCCACCCGGTGAGCAGGGCCAGGCCAAGACTAGGTCTGGTTTATCTCAGCTTCTGGTAGACAGAACCCAGTCCAAATAGGCATCCTAAGTGCTTAATGGATGTACTGGAGGGGAGTGTCCTCAGGCAGGGCCCCACATTAGAATATATATGGTCCTCAGTCAACAGCCATTCACCAGACCCCTCCTGAGTGCCAGGCCCCATGCCAGGAGGGCAGGGTGGAGAGCCATGAACCGACGTGCACCCTTCATAGAGCTCATACTCTGCAGGTACCTGTCAGACACTAATACATCTACTGCCAGGCCAGTGTGAGGGTCCCACTGAGTAGCGGAGTCCCTCACGGACTTGGGCAACCCCAGATACTCTGCCTACTCACACTCATCATAGAAGCCATAGATGCGGTTGATGCTGGCACACTCGTGGTTCCCACGGAGCAGGAAGAAGTTCTCTGGGTACTTGATCTTATAGGCCAGCAGCAGGCAGATGGTCTCCAAAGACTGCTTGCCCCGGTCCACGTAGTCCCCCAGGAAGAGGTAGTTGCTCTCTGGAGGGAAGCCGCCGTACTCAAAGAGCCGCAAAAGGTCGTAGTACTGGCCATGGATGTCACCTGTGACCCAGAGAACCTGTTCAGCGCTAGGTGCAGGGGTTACACTTGAACCCAGGACCAAGTCTGGGCTCCAGGGAGGAGCAATCCAAGGACTTGGAGGGGAGGAAGATTCCACTTTCAGAAAGCAAAAGGGGCCTGGGCAGGGGGCTCACCGCAGATCTTGAGGGGTGCCTCCAGCTCCAGAAGAATGGGCTGGCTCAGGAAAATCTCCCGTGATTTGAGGCACAGACCACGGATCTCGTTTTCTGTTAGCTGTACATTCTTTCCAGGCCGCGAGCCCTGCACTGGGGACGGAATGGGGCATCAAGACTCTGGTCCCTCAGGCAGGAGGAAGGTGGACGACGCAAGTGGCCCTATGGGCACATCTGGGGGCTCATGGGCTTTCTGGGCCCCTCCTTGCCCCAGGGGCAGCTGTCGCTGTTGAGCCTCCCAGGACCTCCGCCTCGGGCCTCCCAGGTCGGGACCCCTCCAGGAGGGGGGTCTGCTGTGCCCAGGGGCCTGCCATCCAACACCCCACCCTACGGCGCAGGACCCCTGGGAGGGGTGGAGCTAGGTTTCTCAGGTTTCTTCCTCGCCCGGAGAGCGCAGGTCGACCCGTGCGCCCCGGGCCCAGGAGAGGGGGCTGTCCCCTCGAGCCAGGGGGTCCCTGGAGCCCCCCCCCCCCCCCAGGCGCGCTGCGACTGGGGGGCAGCCGCAGCGGCGGGACCTCGCGGCCCGTCCCCGCCCAATCTAAGCTGGCCCTGGGAGGGGCAGGCCCGCCCGCGCACCACTTCCGGGCCAGGCAGGGGGCCCGGGCGCGGCGGGCGCCGACCTCCCCCGCCCCGGCCAACCTTCCAGCAGGCGCCCGATGATAGAGTCCAGGTTGAGCTTCTCGCTGTCGGACATGGCGGCGCCGCCGCTCCGGGCCAGCAGCTCCGGGCCCACTCCTGCCGCCCGCCCTCCCGCTGCCTCCTTCCGGCCTGGCGCTCCTTCCGCCCGCCCCAGCCCGCCCCGGCCTGCCGCCCCGCCTCCTCGGCCTGCCGCCCCGCCCCGCGCGCGCTGCCCCCGCGCTCTAGCGCCCCCGCCGGACGCCGGGAGCAGCGGCCGCGGCGGTCCGGAGGCGGGGCATAGGTGACGGGGCGGGGCTTGCGCTGAGTTTGGGTGTGTGTCCAGGACGGAGCCCGGCCAGTGGGGTGGGGCTTGGTGGGGCGGGGTCGAGTCTGGTCCCTCCCCTGACGAATGACCGACTCCAGTTCCGAAGGTATGGGACCGGAAATACTGTGGAAGTTGTTTTTCTCTATCAAAGGCTGACCAGTCTTTCCCACCCACCCTGGGCGGGAGTGTGGTGTGAGTACGTTAATAACTGTCTCCCGATACACCACGGATTAAGTCCTCAAGGTGCAGAAAAAGAAACTGAGGCTCAGAGATAGCAAGGGGCTGGGCCAAAACCCCAGCTTCACATTCATGGAGGACTTTTACCTCCTGAGTCTTTGTGGCCCCCAGGCAGCTGGCCAGACTCAGACACCCACCGCGTTTTGGTCCACACTGTGGTGCGCGCTATTTTTTTTATGGTCCACACTGTGGTGCGCGCTAAGTTAATATATTTTTTATAAGTTCCGTCATTGCTTCTTGAGTGCATAATAACGCTGCATTATGTGCGTGTCCAAAGCATTACTTTGTAAAGAGCAAAACTATAATAAACCCTAATTCTCGCTGGAATCCTGAACTGCTTTATGTGCCGGTAACCTCAAAACTGGAGGTGGCCTGGCCTCTGTACCTCTGGTGGGCCCTGACCCGTCACACCCATGGCGGAAACCTAAGCCTGCCGCCATCCAGCCCACGGGGGCCCACGGAGAGCCCACGGGAAGGGTGGGAGGAGCCCACAGCACTGGGGCAGACCGGAAGAGCCTCGGGGAGGAAGGGGTGACCCCCCCACACACTCGGGAGGGTAGTGTGGGAGGGGCCCCCAGCGGTTGCTGTCTGCTACTGAGGAGGAAGTGAGAGGAGGAGGTGAGGTGCAGCAGGGAGGTAAGCTGGGCTGGGGGGGGCAGGGGCAGGGGCTGGGCCTGGGGCTGGGCCTCTATGCAGAGGTCTGGCTTTTCTGCCACTTCAGGGCCCACCCTCCCCTCCCCCAATAAAAGTGGGGACAGAAGGAGCTTGGTGAGATACCCCGAAGCCTCTTCTCTCTGAACCTCACACAGTCAGGTCCTCGGGCTGGGGACCGGCTAGATGGGAGCCCAGGCCCCAGGCCGATCAGGAGTTGCCTCTCACCCTGGCTCTCCCCACATCTTGCAGCCTGTTGTAGCAGGGGTCTGGGGCACCATGGCCCAGGCCCTAGGGGAGGACCTGGTGCAAACTTCAGAGCTGCAGGATGACTCCAGCTCTTTGGGATCTGACTCCGAGCTGAGTGGGCCTGGCCCATATCGCCAGGCTGACCGCTATGGCTTCATTGGGGGCAGCTCAGCAGAGCCAGGGTAAGCGGGGGAGAGATGGGGGGCAGCGGGGTGCTGGGGCTGAGGTGGGGGCTGAGGGATGAATTTTAGAGTGAGGCTCAACCGCGAGGGTCCTGGAGGGTCTGGGGACTCAGCCAGTGTCACCCCTTCTCACACTCCAGGTAGAATCCTAAAGCCAGCGGGGCTGAGACAAGAGTGTCTCTGATCTGTCTCTTTTACCCTGAACCTCCAATGCTTTGCACCTATCCTTAAGGCCAAACATCCTTCCCCTTTTAATCTCTGCCCCAATAATCCCAGAACCTAACCAAAGAACCCACACCTCTTCCCTCACCCTCTCCCGTTCCCAATACACAGACAGGAAAACAAGTGCAGATAGGAACTTGCCCGAGGTCACGCCGGCGACCAAATAGAACTACATTCAAACTCAGGACTCCTGGCTTCTAGTCCGGGGCTCTGTCCACTTAGCTTCTCTTACCCTGGGGGACGGCCAACCAGCCCCTCCCCCAGCACACTCCTACACACCCCCTTCAGCCTCTCCTGCTTCTGCCCACATCAGAGCCACATCCTTTCCTGTCCCCATGACAACGATTGGCAACTCCTGGGTGACAGGTCATCCCCCCACCCCACCCCCGCCCCAGGGCTCCCCAGAGATCTCCAGGGCCAGGAGCTGAGTTTACCTGGGTAGCATGAAGGGTGGCAGATGTGGGCTCTAGGTAACAGCTGGCCCACACCTCGACACCTGTGTCATGTGCCCTCAGGCCCGGTCACCCTCCTGCAGACCTTATCCGCCAGCGAGAGATGAAGTGGGTAGAGATGACCTCACACTGGGAGAAAACCATGTCTCGGCGATACAAGAAGGTGAGGGGACGATGGTCCCATTGCCTCTGCCCGTGCCCTGGCAAAATTTACCCCTCCCGCATCCCGGGACCTCCTGCCTTTTTCCCCTACCGCCCAAAGTGACCCTTGCCCCACGACAGGCTGGGGCTTGGGACCTGCCAACAGAAGCAGGAGAGGCTGGCCTAGCTGTTCTAACGGGACCCCTTGGCCTCGCCCACAGGTAAAAATTCAGTGCCGGAAAGGCATCCCCTCGGCTCTGCGGGCCCGGTGCTGGCCTCTGTTGTGCGGGGCCCACGTGTGTCAAAAGAACAGCCCCGACACCTATAAGGTAATAGAGTTGGCAGGGGTCCTGCCTGCCCTTCTCAGAGCCCCTCGCCACTCTGAGCCCTCACCCCCACATTCCTGTCCACCCACAGGAACTGGCCAAGGCCCCTGGAGACCCGCATTGGATGGAGACCATCAGCAGGGACCTGCACCGCCAGTTCCCTCTGCACGAGATGTTTGTGTCACCTCAGGGTCATGGGTAGGAGGCCAGGGACCCCCAGAGACCTCCGGCCCCACGATCCCCAGGGCACATCGGCCCAGGCCCCCACCTCAGCTTTATATCCTTCCATCTCAGGGGACCCAGTGAGGCCCAGGGGGGCTGAGGCCTGGGGAGGGGCCGCCAGCGGGTGGGGAAGGGGTGCCTGGAGGACTGACCCCTAACGGGGTCTTCTGGTACAGGCAGCAGGGGCTCCTGCAGGTACTCAAGGCCTACACGCTGCATCGGCCCGAACAGGGCTACTGTCAGGCCCAGGGCCCTGTGGCTGCTGTGCTGCTCATGCACCTGCCCCCAGAGGTGAGTGCCCTAGACCCTACCTCAGGGATTCGAGACCCTGACACCCCAACCCCAGTGATCCGTGACCCCCAACCCCAGGAACTCTGGACTCAGGGACCTGGGATCCTTGACTCCCAGATCCTGTGCTAGTGACCTGGGGCCTCATGACCACCAACCTCCGTGACCTTCAAGGCCAACGATCTTGACTCCAGAAACCTGGGACCCTTGGTCCCTGACCCCTGTCCCGGTGATCTGAGAACCTGGATGTCATCACCTTGACTTCACAACTCCTGATTTTGAGCCCCGTGACCATGACTTCTGACCCTTATGACCCCCCACGAACCCAGGACTTGAACTCTGGGAGCCTCCCAACCCTTGACCAGTGAGCCCCAACTCTGTGACTCTGAAAATCGATACTGTGAGCCCTGTGACTTCCACCTTCCTAAACCCATCATCGGCCTCTACCTGGGCAGTGAGGAGTCTTTCGGTCAGAGCCTGAGTTTAGGCCGCGTTTAGGCTCCAGGCTCCAGAGCCACCCCCGGATGATGCCCAGGCCCTCCCCCGTGCTCTTTTCCCCTGCCCTGTGCTTCCCTCTGTGGTCCCCTCGGGGCGGGCATTCACGGCCTGTGCCCCTCCCGCAGGAGGCCTTCTGGTGCCTGGTGCAGATTTGTGAGGTGTACCTCCCCGGCTACTACGGGCCCCACATGGTGAGAGGCTGGAGGGGGTCGGAGGGCACAGGGGAGGGGCTGGGCAGGCAGGCAGGCAGGCAGGGGCCTAGGGACTGAGAGGGGCAGCCCGGGGTTTGCGAGTCGTGCTGACGGACGGACGGACGTGGCTGCAGGAGGCTGTGCAGCTGGACGCTGAAGTGTTCGCGGCCCTGCTCCGGCGGCTGCTCCCGCGCGTGCACAAGCACCTGCAGCAGGTGGGCGTCGGGCCTCTGCTGTACCTGCCCGAGTGGTTCCTGTGCCTCTTCGCCCGCTCCCTGCCCTTCCCCACGGTGCTGCGCGTCTGGGATGCCTTCCTCAGCGAGGGTGAGTAGGCAGCTGGAGGCGGGGCGTGGCCAGGGCCAGGAGCCTGGGGTGCGCACGGGGACGGGTGCACCAGCCGTGCCTGGCCCCACCTGCCGCTGCCAATCCCGGCCTGGGTGGGGGTGCCAGAGTGTGTTCAGGGTGATGGCGTCGGGTTGGCGCTGGGGTAACGGCGCAGCCCCTGGCTGCACATCACCAGTGTCATCCCCAGCTTTGCGCCTGTGGTGAGACCCCCCCTTAGGGAGGGCAGGCTCTGCCTGGAGGCGGGCTGGGGGCAGAGGTGGGGAGATCGATCGCGGCAGTGGAGCTGTTCAGGGACCGGGCTCAGTAGGCACGGCCAGCGGCAGGGACGCGGCCAGTAGGAGCGGAACGGCGCTCATCCCCGGAGCCCACAGGCACTGGGTGCCAGGCACTGCTGTAGACACGGGGCTCCCGAGCGGGGGGGACCCCTATTTTGGGGGGGGGGGGGGGCGGGGAGACAGCAGTAACCATATAACAAGATATTTATAGAGGTGCCTGGCTGGCTCCGTCGTAGAGCATGCGACTCTTGATCTTGGGGACGTGAGTTCAAGCCCCACGGTGAGCATAGAGCTTAAAAAAAAAAGAGCAGGTATTTATAGATTGTCCTAAGTGCCACGAAGAAAATAAAACAAGGGATGTGACCGAGTGTTAGGGGCGCAGTGGGAGGAGAGTGCTGTTTTCAAGATGCTTTTGGCCTCTGCATGGGGGGAGGCATAAACTGGCAGGGCCCGTGTGGAGGCCGCGAGGCCAGGAGAGACACTGTCCGCAGGGTCGCGGCTACAGATGACTTGGCGGGCACGGGCGTGGAGAAAGATGAAGCCAGAGAGGTCGGGCCGAGAGTGAGTGGAGTCGGGGCCCAGCTGAGCCGGACGTTTCAGGACGTGGGGGCTCTGCCTGGGGACCCCCATGGGCAACCCACCTGCGTCCTGTTCTGTGCGGGTTGTCTGGCAGTTGCAACTAAAAGCTGGTAGACGTCGATCGGTACATTTATTGAGCACCTGCTGTGTGCCCCATCGGCTCCAGGCCCCCTGGGAGTTCGGGCCGCAGGTGTTCAAGTTGTCATGTACGCGTCACCGCCTCTCCAGCCTCGACCTCTGGGGCCCGGCAGGGCAGGGCTGGATCAGTTGGCTGAGCCCCCTTCCGCCCTCTCCGCTGAGGACAGGACGGGCACTGTGAGGGGCTCCTTTCATCGTGATGGTGACGTGACTGGTGGCTCTCATCTCTTTATGAGTCAGAGTTGTCTCCGGGCCTCATTGGTCCCCGAGGCTGCCCGGAAGGGATTCTGAGGCCCCGGGAACAGCCCGAGGTCACACCGGAGTGTGCCTGAGAGCGTGCAGGCGTGTGCGTGTGCCCATGTGCACTGTGCTCTTGGCTCAGGGGTGAAGAGCTCTGGCTGGAATCTCTCCAGAACAAGAAGGTCACGGGTCTTAACTGGCACCCACTTGGCCCTTCCTCGTAAGGACGAGTTGCTGAGGCCCAGAGAACAGGCTTGGGTGAAGCGGGGGCAGCCCCCGGCTCCTGGCGGGCTGCTTTGCTCCGACGTGTCTGCGGCTGCAGAGACTTACTCATCAGTGCCCCCAGTTGCAGCCCCACCGTCGTTCGTCGTTCGTTGCTCCTGGTCTGAGTCAAGGCCGCAGAGCTGCAGGAGGGTGGAAGGAGTGTGGCCAAGAGCAGGTTCGGGTGCAGGACTGAGGAGGGGCGGGGCTGGCCCTGCATTGAGTGAGCCCCTGGCCTGCAGGTGTGAAGGTGCTGTTCCGTGTGGGGCTGACGCTGGTGCGCCTGGCGTTGGGCACCACAGAACAGCGCCTGGCCTGCCCGGGCCTCCTGGAGACGCTCGGTGCCCTACGAGCCATCCCCCCCACCCAGCTGCAGGAGGAGGTCTTCATGTCTCAGGTGGGTGCCCCCTGCCTGCCTTCCACAATGGCCCAGCTCCTGCTGCTCAACTGGGGAAACTGAGTCTCACGGCAGGAAGTCAGAGTGAGACCCCAGAGCTCAGTTCCTGTCCTCTGAGCAGCAGAGAATGTGAAAACCCCAGGCTTCAAGCGGCTTTCTATGGTTCCCTTAGCGAGTCTGGCTGTCAGTCCCTCAGCCCTCAGCCGCTTCCTGGGGCTGGGTCCTGCCCGCCCTGTGGGGACCTGACGGTTTCCTGCCCTCCCCCAGTCCGGGCACACTCAGCGCCAACCGCCCCTCACAGGTGCACAGCGTGGCCCTGTCTGAGCGTGACCTTCAGCGGGAGATCAGGGCCCAGCTGGCCCAGCTGCCTCAGTCAACGTCCGGGCCACCCCCAAGGCCGCAGGCCCGCCTGCCTGGGGCCCAGGCCATCTTCGAGGCCCAGCAGCTGGCAGGAGCGCGGGGAGGCGCCAGACCCGAGGTGCCCCGAATAGTGGTGCAGCCCCCGGAGGAGCCCAGGCCACCACGGCGCAAGCCCCAGACCCGAGGCAAGACTTTCCACGGGCTCCTGACTCGGTCCCGGGGCCCTCCTGTTGAGGGCCCCTCCAGGTCTCATCGAAGCTCCACCTCCTTCCTGGATACCCGATTCTGAAGGTCTCGCTTCTGAGGTACCATGGACTCGGCGTCCCCTAACCCCAAGTGCCCGGTTGCCTGATGCCTGCCCCACAAATGGGCACCGCACTTTACTGCCGGGATTTGGCAAATCAGCTCCCTTCCCGCAGACCCTGTCGGACACAAGGGTGAAGGAAGGTCACACGGTGTGGTTTCAGGGGCCCAGACCTGCCGTTCTCCCGCGGAGCTGTCCCGGTGCTGGGCCCTTGCAAGAATGGAAGCTGAAGGACTGTGGTTGGTTAAGGGCAGCTGGCTGGGCGAGGGGCCCCCGCGGGGCTCCTGGGGAGGCCTAGAATAAAGTCTGACTGAGCAGAAACCTGGCTGGAGTTGGACTGAGTGCTCTCCACCCCCAATTGGAGACCAGCTGCCCCTCCACTCCCACCCTCACCCCCTCACAGCCCGGCCTCTCCTAGACCAGCCCCGGTTTGCGTGCAACAGGATACACTGAGGCTGCCCATTGGCTGATGAAAGGTGGTTGCCAGCAACAGGAGCCAATGGGAAGCCGCCTTGCCCGGCCTCTGGTGGGGGGCGGGGCAGGTAAGGCTCTGGCACCTGTGGAAGGAAGGTTCTCCCAGTGGATGCTGGGCCCAGGAGGGGGCTCTGTCCCCTATTCCTCCCCTCCCCCCCGCCAGGCTGGTTCAGGACCCCCAAGGATGGGGGTACTCTAACCCAAGCCCGCCCCCCACCCATGGTCCTGGTCTGGTCCTCGGAGACAGCTGGGCAAGAACAAAAGCCTACTGTGCCAGGATAAAGGCCCCTTGCCCCCTTCCAAAGCCTTGGCTGCACCCCCTCGGGACTGCCGCCATGGAAACTCCCTCCCACATTCGATAATTGCCCCTGTGGGTGCCTGGGGTGCCTGGGACACGAGCTATCGCCAGGACAACGGGGCCGGTTCCGATGCAGGCTGTGTCCCTACAGTGCCCATTCCCGGGTGCCCTGCCTCCCTGGAGGCCCGCCCCTGCAGGGTGGAGGGTGGAGAGTGGAGGGTGGAGGGTGGCAGGGCATGGTGGGACTCTGGAGTACTGGGACAAAGCATCTGGACTCCTACTTAGATGGTGGAGTATTCAATCTGTTCCTCCCAATGGCTGTGCTGGAACACCGGCCTGGCCACTGGTCAGACCCCTGATTTGGAATGTTCTGGTGACAGGGCCACCGGCTGTAGGTACGCACCTGTTCTTACATATGTTCATATAGTGCTTCTTATGTGCCTGGCCAGGCCCTGGCTCTGGGGCCAACCATCCTGCACCCAAGGAGCCTATGGCCCGGAAGAGAGAACACAGAGGTCTGGATCCAGATCTGTGGAGTTTCCAGGGGGAAACCGAGGCTCAGAAAGGGAGGGAACTTGGCCAAGACCTCGCTGCCCATGGCAGACCCAAGGTTTATCCCTGCCTCCGTACCGGCAGCCATGAACCTGTCCCCCCTATAGCTGGGCACCCACCCAGGTCTGTCCTGGGGGATATTTTGTCTCCTGCTCCCACCCACTCCCTAGCCCTGCCCCAGCCCCTTGGAATGTGGGGCAGCGGCTGGGCCCCTGTGAGTTAAAGAGAGCTTCCAGGGCCTTCCCTTCCTCCTCCCCACCCCACTAAAGTACCTGTCTGTAGCTTAACAATAACCTAGTCATCTGCAGTTCCCAGAATACTTTCTCAGAGCCCCCCCCCCCCCCCCACCCCGCAGGTAGCACTGATAGCCTCATTACAAAAGGGGGGAAGTGGAGGCTGGCAAAGCTGAGTGCCCAGCCCAAGATCACAGTGAGGGGCAGAGCCACTAGGGTACAGGGCTCAGTGAGTTCTAGACACCTTAGGCTTAAGGCATAGCATGCAGTCTTTGTAGCAGATAGAGTGGGGGGATCTGCTCCTAGAGTCTGCTCGTAAACTCCCTACCCTCCATGGGCTCAGCTCCTCTGCTGGGAGAGTAGGGAAGCAGGAAAGCAGCAATCTCGGCCCTGGGCCCGGGAATCTGTCGTGAGGCTGGGAGGGAGGCCATGGTGACAGTGGGTCCCACTGGCTAGAGACCCTAGGGGCAAATGGTCTCTGTCAGGACTCCTCCAGCTAGGGCTGAGTCACTGCGTTTTCTACTCAGGGAAGCATTTTCTGGGCAGGTGCCATTATCAACCATCTACGTGGGGAGCCCGAGCCAGGCGGGGTGTGGGGGGCGTCCAACCAGAAGAGAACTAGCTCCCTCCTCATGTAAACCCTTACCTGCGCACGTCGTCCTCACAAGACTATGCTAGCCTTTAGGACACCTGCCCGCTACTTGGGAAAAGATCTGTCTCCTCCAGGCACATGCAGCTCCATGTGGCAGAGGGAAGGTCACCACTGAGCTGGGTACCTTTGTGCAGTGAGCAACCTGCACAACCACACTCAGTAAACCTGGCAGCCCCGGCTCCCGACAAACCTGCTCGGAAGGGGGTTCAGGGAAGGCAAGCCATACTTCTGACAGCACTCAGCCTGCAGGGACTGAAGCTGGGATGGCGCCCGGCGATGTCCATTGGCCTGGGACGGCCCAAGGGACAGGAGTAGGGACCAAGCAAAAAAGTGGAAGGGTAGGGGAGCCTGGCTGGCTCGGTCAGAAGAGCATGTGACTCTTGATCTCGGGGTCATGAGTTTGAGTTCCACATTGGGTGGAGAGATTACTTAAAAATAAATAAATAAACGGGGGCGCCTGGGTGGCTCAGTCTGTTGAGCGGCCGACTTCAGCTCGGGTCACGATCTCATGATTTGTGAGTTTGAGCCCCCATGTCGGGCTTGCTGCTGTCAGCGAGGAGCCTGCTTCAGATCTTCTGTCCCCCCCTCCCCCACTCCTCCCCCACTCCTCCCCCACTTGCGTGCTGTCTCTCAAAATAACCGAACATTTGAAATAAACAAACTTACTCGTGGAAGGCAGTTGGATCCCCGCCAGCCATGGCCCCCATCTTGGGCCGCCACCCACCCCAGGGGTCCCCCCATCCCCACACCGTCCGGAAGCCAAACTTGGGCTCCCTGCAGTCCCCACACAGGAAATGCCCTCTTACCCTCTGAGCCTCGCTTGCCTCATCTGTAAGCGGCAGAGACTAGTAACTGCCACCTCACAGGGTGAAGGGAGATACAGCACGCAAAGCCCTCCGCACGGCACAAAGTCAAGACAGGCCAAAGGGGAGCGCTTACCTTCTGCTAGGTGCCCCCTGGCCTGCCAAGCCTGGGCTAACGTTTGCATCATAACTCGAGGATGAAAAACCTGAGCCCGCAGAGGCTGCATGGCTTGTGTTGAAAACAAGAGGCTCGGGGCGCCTGGGTGGCTCAGTCGACTTCAGCTCAGGTCATGATCTCGCGGTCTGTGAGTTCGAGCCCCGCGTGGGGCCCTGTGCTGACAGCTCAGAGCCCGGAGCCTGCTTCAGGTTCTCCATGTCTCCCTCTGTCTCTGCCCCTCCCCTGCTCACACTCTGTCTCTCTCTCTAAAAAATAAATAAATAAACATTAAAAATTAAAAACAAAAACAAAAAACCCCCAGAGGCTCAAAATGGAGATGCTTATGCTTAGTCCCACTTTGCCACACCCAGTCTCAGCTCTCCCAGAAATGAATTTTTTTTTTAATGTGTATTTATTTTTGAGAGAGACAACATGTGCACAAGCAGGGGAGAGGTGGAGGGGGGCGGCACAGAGGATCCGAAAGCAGGCTCCACGCTGACAACCGAAAGCCGAGAGCCTGATGCGGGGCTCCACCTCGAGAACTGCGAGATCATAACCTGAGCCCAAGTCGGACACGCAACCGACTGAGCCCCCCGGGCGCCCCTCAGAAATGGATTCTTAAACCAGGATCGGGAATCACCCGTCAGCACTAGTTGGGCAATGTGCTTGATAGACTTCTGCCGTTCCCTAAAGGAAAGTGATCTTACAAGAACCCACTTTTTTTTGCCCAGTGCAACTTCTTTGCCCTTGCTCCCCTCTGCCTATAAGTCTTCCACTCTGCACAGCCTCTCAGAGCTCCTTTCTATCTGCTAGATGGGATGTTGCCAATTTATGCATCGTTGGATAAAGCCAATAGAATATTTCAAATTTACTCGGTTGAGTTTCGGTTTTTAACTCTTGTTAACTGCCAAGGCTCGTGCTCCTTGGTGACATCCGTGCCCCACCCCTGCACCCACCAGTGGGATCACAGTGGAGCTCGGGCTACCTGCGCAGCAAGAGAACGGACTTCTCGAGAAGTTCTTGAGGTGTTCTTCTGTGGGTGCTTGGGTGAGTGCACCCGGGCGTCATGTTGTTTGCCTTGGGGAGACTGGGTGTGACCGCTGGCGTCCAGCAGACTTGGGCGAAGCGGATCCTATACATCCCCCCCCCTTCCCGTGCTCAGATCCACTGGGAACCCCACAGCTTGGGCACCCCCTTCCCTCTTGGCCTCTTGCAGGGCAGAGGGTACCCCAGGAAACCGGGACTGCCCCGCTCCTGGGGTCATCTTACTGATTGGTGCCTACTCTGGCAGGGGCCAGGAGAGGTGAGGCAGGAACCCCACAGATGTATGGGGACCCCTGCCTAACAGGGGCTTCTGAGACAGTCTGCCCTAGGCCAGAGTGCTCTGGCTGAGACACATTGCTGTGGGCTGGATGCGCTAGGGAGCCCAGGACTCTATCCAAGGGCAGGACTCCAGACTGTGTGCCCCGACTGCTCTCCTGGCCACCCCACCCCCAAAGGCCAAGGGCAGCCCGGCCACCGGTCTCTGCCCTCTCCGGCTTCTCCCTCTCCCTCGGCGCCTCCCTCCCCCTTTCTTCCATCCCTCCTTCATTCCCGGACTTTCTCTCCCTCTGTCCCTCTCTCGGGCTCTCTCTGCCCCTGTCCCGGTTGTGCCTTCTCTTCCCCACAGCCTCGTGTCTGTGACCCTCTCTTCTGACCATCCCGTCCGTTGGCACCTGGCCGGCTGTTCCACTTTGTCCGTCTCTCCCCGGCTCCACCCTGGAGCCCAGGTCTCGGGCTGGGTCGCGGGCGGCGAGGCGGTGGGGGGTGGGGTGCTGGCTGGGGCCCCGCGCCGCCCCCGCCCCGCACTGGGCACTCCCTCCCCTCCCGGGGACTGCTATATAAAGCGGCGCCACCCGCTCCCGCCGTGCTGCCACCGCCGCCGCGCTGCCCGCCAGCCCCGCCGCCGCCGCCCTCCAGGTACCCCGGCTCCTGCCCGCGCCCCGGGGAGAGTCAGGGAGCCCTCCAGGTACCCCGGCTCCTGCCCGCGCCCCGGGGAGAGCCAGGGAGCGGGGGATGCGGGGGCGGGGGCGGGGGCCTCGGGGACCCAGCGCGCCGCCCGCTGGAAGGGCCCAGCGCCGCCTGGCTCAGCCCGCGATGTGTGAGCTCAGGGGTGCGGGATCCGAGGGGTCCCGGAGGCCGAAATCTCACCGCCTCCTTGGGGTGGAGGTGGGGCAGGCTTGGACACCTGTTGTCAGGGACGGGGTGAGGGGGAGGCACCCTGGCGGCCACCTCTCTTCCCGCGTCTTAGGGGTTGGGCAGTGGGGTACAGACCCCGCTGCCCTGACTCCCGCCTTGGTCTCTCTCCCCTTGTCTCTGCCATTAGCCTGCCAGCCACCCCACCTGTAAGATGGTGAGTATCCTCCGGTCGTTCCCCGCAAAGGCCCAAGCCCCCGGCCAGAGGGAGGGCTCAGAGGGCAGAGTTTGGCATCCAACAGCCTAACCCTGGGGGCACCCCCGTGCAGACGACACCGACCTGCGACCAGCTGCACACACCCCCTGCTGCCTCCCAGCTCTGAGTGCCAGGCGCTCCCCCATCAGCCCTGGGGATGGGCACCGTTGGTCCCCTTTGGCACGCACCCATTCATCCTGCAACATTTATCGTGCACGTACGTCTGTGCACACCATTCTGGGGGTGGGGATGTATCAGTGAACACACAGTCTGGGCTCTCGGGGAGCACACCTTCCAAGAGAAGGCATGAGGCTCCGAATGTGGCACTGGTTAGCTCTGATTCAAGCCCAGGTCTCGGGCCCAGACCTGCCCTCCGGGGCCACAGCACGCGGTCTCCCCATGACTGTAGTCCAAGCCTCACTGGCATCCTGGGGTGGGACAGGGCAGATGCCAGGCCCCCACAGAGCCCAAAGGAACCTCACAGGTAGCCCAGCCTGTCCCCCGGAGGACAGGCCCACCTGTGTCCCCCACTGTGTTCACACTGAGCCTCTGAGCAGCCTCCTGTGGGAGTCAGCCAGACTCAGAGAGGGGCAGGGGTGTAAAATTTCACCCAAAGAAAGCATTTCCATGACTCAGAACATCTGTAAAAAGGGCACCGGCTTTTTCCCCTGCCAATGCCTGGCACAGGGTTGGGCACACAGTAGGTCCTCAAGACCTACTTTGATGGCAGTGGACCAGATCCATCTACGTATTTAGGCCTCAGCAGAACTCTGTGATGGCAGGTTACGGACAAGCAGAGAGAAATGAGCAGCTCAAGAGTGATCGCTCGGCTCGTTTGTTCATTTCTTCTTCAGTCAACATTCGTTGAGAAGCTATGGCGTGCCAGACACTGTTTTATGCACCAGGACTGCCTTGATGAACAAACAGACCAAAACCTCTGGTCCTGTGAACCAAGCTAGGGCAGACCTTGGCGTGGGATGGAGGGCAGTGGTCCAGCCAGCAGCACGTTGCTTTCTACCCACCCCTCCCTCCCCGGGGCACTGCACCTACGGTTTACAAATCACTCCCACCTGCCTGCTCCTGGGGACAGGCCTTCATCCCCTAATCCGACTCCATCCTCTCCTGGTTCTTAGGACAGTGTCTGCCCCAAACATCACCCACGGTCAGGAGCGTGGCGGGCTTGTAACCCTTGGGTGACTTAATGTGTCCTTTGCCCACTCTTCCCAAGACCCACCACTTCTGCCCCTCTCAGCTCTCTCTGGATCCACTGGGTCCCGCGTGGGACTGCCCACTGGCCTCCAAGGACCTGGAGGAAGAGGAGGGCCCATGGGGAGGAGGCGCTGGCCTGCCACCCCCAGGCTGCTTCTCTGGCTCCTGGCGCCATGACGTGGGCCTGGACTGCAAGGGCTCTCTCGAGGGAGCGGAGGCCCGGGCGTGGACCGTCTACCACTATAGCCTCCTCCAGAGCTGTCTGCAGCAAGCTGGCCTGCCGGAGACCCAGGACCGCAGCCAGGTGCCCCGCACAGGTATCCGAGGGCTCCGTGGAGGGGTGTATCCCTGGGAGGGGGAGGGAGGCACCCTCAGCCCGGCCTGCTTCCCATCCCTGTCAAGGTCAGCCCCTTCCCCCAGGCTCTGTCTGGATCTGAAGCCAGGGAAGCAAGGCCAGTAAACTTTGGGCAGGCAAGTATTGTTTCAAAGGGCATCTGGCACCAGTAAAGCAGAGATCCAGACTTCCCTCGTATCCCAGAAGACCCAGCCACGGGATTTGTAATCCATGTTCTGTGGAGCGAAACCTTCTATAGAAGTGCCTTGGGAGCTGCTAACAGTTGGGACTCAAGACTCCTCCCCTGCTTTATCTGTTTTATATACTAGATGGCCACAAAGGTTTTGTGTGGACAGAGGGGTTCACAGGCAGAAGACATGAAAATCACAGACTGGGCTCTCCTGGGGATCACACACTGGGAAACTGAGACATAGGGACTCCTCCCCACACTGCATGGGGGCCCTGGGTCACAAAGAAAGTCAGTGTCAGAGCTCAGGCTAGAACCCAGGTCTCCGGTCACCCAGCCTCCAGTATCTTCCAGGCCAGCTGCAGAGAGAAGGGAGCCACCCTCATGGGGTGGGATGGGCAGGCAGCGCCCCTTCTCTCTCCAGTCTCTTCTCTGTCCTCTCTACTCTTCTCATCCCACTCTGGGAAGGACCTGGGGGCCTAAGAAGAGGGCAGGGCTATGGAACAGGGAAGGGTAGGCAGAAAGATATCGGGGGGGGAGCCCCTGTTGAGCTTGGCCACATTCTTTCCCCTCCCGAGGCTGCCCTGGTGCGGAGGTGACCTTATGCATTCTGGGATCCCCCAGCACCTTTCTGTCCGTGCTGCTGGAAGGAGGGGTCCAGAGCCCGGGTGAGTGTGTGCCCAAGTTCCCCCACCCCCTCCTGCAGAAAGGGCAGCCCTGCCCTGGCCCGGCCACATCCCAAAATACCCACTGACCCTGGCAACTGCCTGCATTCCACTGGGCCAGCTGCCATGCTCTGAGTGGGGGTGGGTTCTGGGAGCAGCTGCCCCCTACTACCCGGGGTCCCCGGGCTGGAGGTGGAGGGCTTGGGGGCATTAAGCCTTCCCTGGCCAGCAGCCGTCCTCCTTCTGCCCGCAGGAAACATGCTCCTTTGCCTGTCCCCTGCTTGGCTGATGAAGGTGCCGGCACCTGGGCAGCCGGGCGAGTCGGCCCTGCTGGTCTCCAAGGCCGTGAGCTTCTACCCGGGGGGCTTGACATTCCTGGATGACTTTGTCCCCCCACGCCGAGCCACCTACTTCCTGGCGGGCCTGGGGCTGGGACCCGGCCGGGGTCGAGAGGCGGCTGAACTTGCCCGTGACCTGACCTGCCCCACAGGAGCCTCAGCTGAGCTGGCCCGGCTGCTGGAGGACAGGCTGCTGACCAGGAGATTGCTGGCTCAGCAGGGTGGCGTGGCTGTGCCAGCTACCCTGGCTTTCACCTACAAGCCACCAGCACTGCTGCGGGTAGGGGATGCCAGCCCAGGACTCCGGCTGGTGGAGCTGAGTGGCAAAGAGGGCCAGGAGACACTGGTGAAGGAGGAAGTAGAGGCCTTTCTGCGCTCCGAGGCCTTGGGTGATGCCCTGCAGGTAACAGGTTCCTGCCTCCGAGGTCTGTGCAGATGCCAGCAGGATGGGACCCACGGATGGTTACCAAGTCCTGCTGGGAAGTTGGCCCCAGCTTGGGGTCCTGCTGTTGGCCTATCTCTGTGGCGACCCCTTGCCTTCTTACTTCAGTTTACACATTGGATCCTACGTGTGAGCATCCCACCCCATACGTACGTGGGGTGGTAAGGAGGCCCCCCTCCCCTCCCTGTTGCAGGTGGCCGTGAAGCTCAGTGGCTGGCGCTGGCGGGGGCGGCAGGCACTGCGTCTGTACTCGCGAAAGGAGCTGGGCACAGTGGTCGACATGGTGCTGGCATTGCTGGAGAAACTGGAGGAGGAGGAGAGTGTCCTGGTGGAGGCTGTGTGCCCACCTGCCCGGCTGCCCTTCCCAGGTGAGAGCCACCTGGGCCAGCCAGGAGTGGGTGCCGGCTCAGCCTCCTGGCTGCTCTGTGCTGGGCTCAGGCTTCATGTCTTTCCCCAGGCAGTCCCCCACCTGGCCCTGAGCTGGCTGTGCGGATCTGTGCTGTGGTATGTCGGACACAGGGTGACAGGCCCTTGCTGAGCAAGGTGAGTGTGGCCCAGGTTCAGGTCCTGACCCTGCTGCCACAGCCCAGGCCAGCCCAACCCAGCCCAGCTCCAACGAGCTGCTGAGGGCCCCTGGGTAGAGAGAGGACAAAATCTTTGGGGGGAATCTTGGTGGTGTCCTGGAGGACTCCTGGGTCTGAAGCTTTTTCCCTCCCCTTCCTGCACCCTTCCTCCATCAGGAGCTCTGATACTCCATACTAGGCACCAGGGCCCAGGGCTGAATCCTATTCCCAAGGAGCTCTTGCCCACAGAAGGGGCTGACCGAGGGTCCCTGAACCTCCAGTGTCCAGGGCCCTTTAGGAGGGGGCCTCCAAGCTGGGGAACTTAGGGCAGCTTGAGGACCCTCTGGGGAGCATAGCTCTGAGCCAAGCGGGGTGGCACTGGCCCCCGGGGCTCGCAGCAGCAAGTAGGCTTGGAGCCTTCAGGGAACAGAGACCCTAGCTGGGCCCGGAAGCCTGGGTAGACGCCCCTCAGGGTGTAAAGGACCAGATGGGCAGTGGCAGGGGAAAGTGGCTTGTGCAGCGTAAGTCACAAAGGAGGACTGGGCTACTTGAATGCGCAGTGAGAGGTCTGGCCTGGATCTCCCGGCACCGGGGTAGGAGTGCAGGGGCGGGGGTGGGGGGGCAGTGTCAGTCCTTGGAGGGCTGCTCTCGGACCGACACCCTCAGCCACACCCTGTCCAGGTGGTGTGCAGTGTGGGCCGTGAGGACCGGCCTCTGCGGCACCAGAGCTCCTTGCCACAGACGCTGGAGGTGGCACTGGCCCGGTGCGGCCTGGGTGAGGCGACGCAGGTGGCGGTCGTGCGGCGGCGCGTCAAGGCAGCGGCCGAGGCCGCGCTGGCCGCCGTGCTGGCCCTGGAGGCCGGCCTGAGCGCTGAGCAGCGCGGCGGGCGCCGGGCCCGCACTGACTTCCTCGGTGAGCGCGGGCGGCCCGGGCCGGGGCCGGGGGCGGGGGCCGAGGCCGGAGCGCAGGCGGCGCTGAGCCCGCGCCCTCCCGCCCCGGCCCAGGCGTAGACTTCGCGCTGACTGTGGCAGACCGCGCGCTGACCCCCGTAGCCCTGGAGCTGAACGGCGGCCTGTGTCTGGAGGCGTGCGGTGCGCTCGAGGGGCTGTGGGCCGCGCAGCGCCCGCAGCCGGCGGCCCGGAAGGCCGCGGCCGCGCCGCTCGTGGAGACCATGCTGCGACGCTCGGCGCACTGCCTCATGGAGGGCAAGCAGCTGCTGCTGATCGGCGCGGGCGGCGTCAGCAAGAAGTTCGTGTGGGAGGCGGCGCGCGACTACGGGCTCAAGGTGGGCGGGGCCGGGCCTGACCCCCGGGCCTCAGTGGAGGTGGAGGCGGTGCCCTGGGCGCGGGGGCGGTGTGAGCTCTGGGGGCGGGGCCAGCACCGCTAGGGGCGGGGCCTGAGCTGGGCGTGTCCGCTGGGGGCTTTAGAGCCCAGGAGTAGGGGTGGGGCCCGCCGCCTGGCCCGCCCGTCAGAAGTCTAAACTTTTTGGCCTCTGGCCACGTTCTGCTCCAGCCGGGTGTAAGAGAGGTCCCCGGGGAGGGCATAGAGCCCTTCGGGGCAAAAAGAAACCAGCGTTGAAGGGCTGGAGGGGTGGGGGGAGGGGGTCATTCAGTGTTAGTATCAGAACCGGGACCCCGAATGCCAGCCTGAGGAGCCCGGCCCTATGCTGCAGGAAGGGCAGACCCTTCGAGGTTGAATTCCTGAGGGCGTGAGGAGAGTGCTGGGGAGCAGCTTACACATCCCGAACCAGATTCAGAGCAGCGGCCTCACATCACAGAATCCGGGGCCATGCAGGCGGCACAGACATTCTTATCTGCACTGAACAGATAAAACAGAGGCCAAATGTCTAGGTTCTTTGTGGCCCTAATCTACCACAGTGGCCTCCTCTTCCCTCTTCCGCAGTACAACGCCCCCTAGGAAATTCTCCCCCCAGCCACTCCCACGTCTTTTCACTCCCTGCCTTGCACACGGTGGTCTCCACTTGGAATGTCCACTCCTCCCGCCGCCTAGTGTTACTGTGCAGACAGCCACCCTCCCCTCTCTTCAGGAGCTGTCTCTGCCCTGGTTACCCGCTGCTTTGTGTCTGTGTTCCCCCAGCGGGCAGTGAGATTTGGGGCACAGGGCCCCACTGGATTCCTTTGTGGGCACCCCCTGAGGGTCAGAACTCTTTGGGTGAATGATGGCCAAGAACATGATGCCCAAAGCCACCAGACCGCCTGTCCCAAACCCTAACCCTGGTGGTTCCCCTACAAGCTCTGGTCAGAGTGAGAATGAGCCCAGCAGCCCTTTCTCTCTCTCTCTCTTTGCTCCAGCCCCTGCCCACTCAGATCACACCCTTTCCCTCTGGCTGATTCTTACTCAGCTCCTGACCAAAGTATTGCCTCCTTTGAGATGCCTTCCTTCCCCTTCAGGCTGGGTTAAGTGTGTTATCTCTGCACCTTCCGTTTAGTCAGTCATCAACAGATGTTTTTTTGAGCACTTAGAACCGGTGATTCCGTCGCCTCTGAGGGCCAGAACCTCGTTCGTGGCCCCATCCTATCTCCCCAGCGTCCAGCAGAGGCTGACCTGGGTGTGTTGCCCTCTGGTGGTTTCTGCAGCTGCACCTAGTGGAGTCGGATCCCAACCACTTTGCATCCCAACTGGTGCAGACTTTCATCCACTTTGATGTGACAGAGCACCGGAGGGACGAAGAGAATGCGCGGCTGCTGGCGGAACTGGTGCGGGCACGTGGCCTGCAGCTCGATGGCTGCTTCTCCTACTGGGACGACTGCCTAGTACTCACGGCCTTGCTCTGCCAGGAGCTGGGTCTGCCCTGCAGCCCCCCGGCTGCCATGCGCCTGGCCAAGCAGAAGAGCTGCACCCAGCTGCACCTGTTGCGCTGCCATGGCCCACCCTGGCCCGCGCCCTCCCTCCATGCCGTGCCCTGCTGCCCGCTGGAGAGTGAGGCCGATGTGGAGAGGGCCGTCCACCAGGTGCCCCTGCCGGGTGTCATGAAGCTGGAGTTTGGGGCAGGCGCAGTGGGTGTGCGGCTGGTGGAGGACGCACCGCAGTGCCACGAACACTTTTCCCGGATCACCCGCGACCTGCAGGGTGAGGCCGACCACCCCGGCATCGGGCTGGGCTGGGGGAATGCCATGCTGCTGATGGAGTTCATTGAAGGCACCGAGCACGATGTGGACCTGGTGGTCTATGGTGGGCGACTGTTGGCCGCCTTCGTCTCCGACAATGGCCCCACGAGGCTGCCTGGCTTCACTGAGACGGCGGCCTGCATGCCCACTGGGCTGGCACCGGAGCAGGAGGCACAGCTGGTGCAGGCAGCCTTCCGCTGTTGCCTGGGCTGCGGGCTGCTGGATGGGGTCTTCAACGTGGAGCTCAAGCTCACCAGGGCCGGGCCGAAACTCATCGAGATCAACCCTCGGATGGGTGGCTTCTACCTGAGAGACTGGATCCTGGAGCTGTATGGTGTGGACCTGCTGCTGGCTGCAGCTATGGTGGCCTGCGGCCTGCGGCCTGCCTTGCCCACCCACCCACGCGCCCGTGGCCACCTGGTGGGCGTCATGTGCCTGGCTTCCCAGCACCTTCAGGCTCTGAGTTCCACCGCCAGCCGTGAGACCCTGCAGGCTCTTCATGACCAAGGCCTGCTGCGCTTCAATTTGCTGGAGGAGGTCCTGGTGCCCGGTGAATACGAGGAGCCCTACTGCAGTGTGGCTTGTGCTGGGCCCAGCCTGGCTGAGGCTCGTCTCCGCCTGCTGGGCCTCTGCCAGGGTCTGGGCATCGATGGGCCCCACTACCCTGTTGCCCACTTCCTGTCCCACTTCAAATAGTGCCTCTCTCCTTATAGCCCTGCCCCAATTCTGGCCTGGCTCACTCGGAGGCCTCAGGTCCGTTCCAGAGTGGCAGGGCCGTTTGACATTAAGAAATCCTGGCTTGAGGGCCACAAAAGTATCTTGCGGGGGCCGCTGGCCCCTTTTGCTGTTAGTCCATCCCAAAGGCCCCAATCCTGTCCCAAGACTCTAGCCGTGGAGAAGCAACAGCAGCTGCACACACACACACACACACACACACACACGCACACCTGCCCCAGGGAGGTGAGAGCGGCCCAAACTTAGCCCATCTTTGTCATCCCTCCAGGTCTGCCTCTCTTCCTGCAGCCTACAGGAAGACAGACGCTGGCTGGCCCCTGGCCTTGGACAAATCCTATGAAAACCTGAGACTAAACCCTGTCCTCTTCCTCTCACCCCTCATTTAGCAAATTCCAGGATCTCTCTAGAGCCTGCTGACAACTTTCGGCAGTGCCCGGCCTGCCTCATTTGGCCTGAGCGGTAGAAGCAGGTGGCCTGGGGTCAGCAGTAACCATCTCCTCTCCAGGCAGACACTATTGCCCCATTCTACAGATGAGGAAACAGGCCCAGGGAGGAACAACCATTGCCACAAGGTCATACCACCGTAGATAGAGGATCAAGGGACGAGATACAGATTCAGGTTTCCACTTCTACTAAGCCTCATGTGCCCACTCGGCTTCTAAACCCCACTCACCTCCCCGCCCTCACTCGTACGTGGCCTTCAGACGAGTGAACGCCTTCTCCCATGCAGCACGCACCTTCTCCACCAAGCTCTGGTGCTTTGGCCTCTGGCATAAGTAACATTGGCAGAGGAGAGTCTACACTCCCTTCCTAATTCAGGGGAGGCTGTTCTAATAACTTTGCCTCTGTGCAGCACAGGAGCTGTGGCCAGCTCCACAAGCATCCCTCTCCAAATAAAGGCTTCTAGACTAATGAAATATCCGGTATCTGGTTCTTGTGACTTGGACAACACCTCTCAGGTTCAGCTGGATGGGAGGTGGGGAGGGGAGGAGGGAGAGGTGGCTACGGGAGCACCTGGAGCTAAGCATAAAACACCACACCGGCCGGGCCTCTGGGTTGACCGTGAGCAGGGGCCTGCCATGGTCACCCACAACGGGACCCAAACCTGAGAGTCTGTGCAGGGTGGGATTTCAACAGAGGGTCACATCCAACCAGGTAAAACCTCCTCCAGCCTGGAGACTCCTGAGTTCTGTCCATCTGAGTTCATTTCTCACCTCCCCATCCCCCTGGAATGCACATCCGGACAGCCTCCAGCAATCAGACCTCCAGCAATCGGGGACCCGGTGTGGCCCAAATTCACGTCCCACCCCTCCATCCCCCAGCCCAGAATCTCAACAAGAATCCATGCCCAAATCTAAAGTCACAGACCCGGTTTGGTGTATTCATTCATTCATTCATTCATTCTTTTAACCAAGTTTTATTAAGCACCTATTCTGTACCAGTAGCGAAATTAAGAAATGTACTTAAATTGGCATGGGAGCACACTTCAACACAAGCCCGTATTTACGGGTGGATCAATGAGACCCAAATCCTTTCTGGCAAGAAGCTGGCAAAAAAGCCCAGCCTGACCTGGGCGTGGAGCCGTCGTCACCCAGTATATGCTTTGACTTGCAGGCTCCTCGAGTCAGGTGGCACGTTAAGGAGACTGAGACGCAGCTACCTCTCTTTCAGGACCGAACAGAGAGACGCGACCTGCCTTTCGCCACCCAGCCAGCGCCCAGCCACCCAGCCACGCAGCCAGCGCACGGCTTGAACGGGGCTGGGAGTTAAGTTTACAGCCATACCTGCCTGTGCCTCTGTCCCAGGCACACTCAAACTCTCCCCAGAACCAAGATGAGCGCCTTCCAGGTAGCCCTTGTCCGGTGCCGCCCCGGGGGAACAGTGCTGGCAAGACTGAGAAGGTCCCGCCCAAGAGGGTTAAGCCGCTTCCCGAGAGGCCTTGCGCTGGGCGCCATCTTTTCTCCCCTCCTTGACGAAGCGGGCCTGGGGGAGGGCCCTACGTCATCGGCGCGCGCCGCCGCGGCCTCGGTCGCGGAGTGATGACGTACAGACTACCCCCCGCCCCCCGGACTGTCAGTCCGAGCGCGGCCGAGCAAGGGCCGAGGGGCCCGCCGGGCCGGCGCCGCTATGGCGGCCGTGTTTGACCTGGACCTGGAGACGGAGGAAGGCAGCGAGGGCGAGCCAGAGTTCAGCCCCTCGGTGAGTGGTCCTCCTGGGCGCGGCTCGATCCCGGAGCCGATCCCACCCCCTAGGCGGTGGAATGGCGCTGGCTTCCCCCCAGCCGGTGTCTCAGATCCCGGCCCCCATTAAGTTCTGACCCATCCTCACCCACCCCGACCTGTCTTCCAGGTCCCCAGCCCTTCCCCTGGTTCTCCCTTTTCTGCCCTCGGCCTCTCCTCCCCAGTGCTGGCCCATCGCCCCCTAGCTCCCATTCCTGACCCCCTCCTCTCCCGGGCCAAGTAGTCCAGCTTGAGGGGGAGGGCTCCTGGTACTTTCCTTGGCTCTTACCCCTCGGTTTCTCACAGGACGTGTGGCCCCACGGAGAGTTGAGGGCGGCTGGCCTGGAGTGAGTGCGGGTTGTGTTGGGAGAGGGGGGGGGCGGTGTGCAGGGAGGGAATGGGCTGGGGCGAACTGGAGCCTTGCCCCCATTAACCTCTTGCGTCAATAGGCCTGTGGGACACTGCGAGGAGGTGGAGTTAACGGAGACCAGTGTGAACCTGGGCCCCGAGCGCATCGGGCCCCACTGCTTTGAGCTGCTGCGTGTGCTGGGCAAGGGGGGCTATGGCAAGGTACTGGCCCTTCTCCCCTGCTGGTCTCCCTGCCTCAGTCTTGCAGCAGCAGAGGGTCTCAAAACAAATTAGACTTGTAGATCACTAGAGCCTCTGTAGATCTCTGGGGTAAAAACATAAAGGAGGGAAAGGCAAATCCTCTCAGAGTCCGCCCCCGACATCTTTCCTGCCCCACCCTTGGGTGGGCCTAGGCCTCTCGGTCTCAAGGCCGGAGCTTTAGGGTGGAGCTTTGTGAAGGTAGGCTATGGAGAGGGAGGTTAATCCTGTCTCCCCTGCCCTACAGGTGTTCCAAGTGCGAAAGGTGCAGGGCACCAATTTGGGAAAAATATATGCCATGAAAGTCCTGAGGAAGGTGAGTCATTTGTTCAGCCAGCAAATCCTTACTCGGTGGCTGCCATTCCCCAAGCACTCTTCCAGGCTTTGGGAAGACACTAGTGAACGTGATGGTGGAAACGGTGCCAGTCTTGGGCATTTGCTGGTTTATTGTCCATTGCGGTTATATTATTGTATGGTAGTTCTCGCCTATGGGCTGTTTTGCCTCCCAGGGGACATGTGGCAACTTCCACATTTTTGAGTCACAGCTGGAGAGGGTGCTCCTGGCATCCAGTAGGTAGAGGCCCGGGACGCTGTTAAACATCCTCCGATGTACAAGACGGCGCCCACAGCAAAGAATTACCTGCCCCAAATGCCATCCGTGCCAAAGTGGAGATATACCTCTAGAGGATAAATCAGTCCTTGAGAAGGATGACCGTCGTTAGCGGGATTGTGAAAAAATACAATGGAGTGAGACAGGGTGGCGGAAGGGTAATGGCTGGAGGGACTAAAGGAGCCCGAGGCACCTACCTTCTGACTGTGATCCCCGCCTCTTCAGGCCAAAATTGTGCGCAACGCCAAGGACACAGCACACACGCGGGCTGAACGGAACATTCTAGAGTCAGTGAAGCACCCCTTCATTGTGGAACTGGCCTATGCCTTCCAGACTGGTGGCAAACTCTACCTCATCCTCGAGTGCCTGAGTGGTATGAGCGCGGGCCCAGCGGGGGAACCAGGGCCAGGGAACCAGCCAGGAAGCACTGGGAACTCTGGGGAAGCTCGGAGAGATGTGGTGTGTAGAATGGCTAGGGGGCCCCCACACTCATCCATCCGTCTGTCCATCCATCCGTCCGTCCATCCATCCATTCATTCAGCAAACGTCTGTCCGGCACCTCTTGTGTCCCTCACCTGTATTGGGGGTGGACGGGAACAGTGGGAGTTCGTACAGAAACCCAGGGGCTTGTTTTGTGCACATGCACCACCCCTTCATGTCCTGCTCCTCTCTCCTGGGTGCCCTGTGTCCGATCAGGTCCCGGGTCCAGCTGGTTCATTCTTGGCAGTGTCCTCCATCATCTCCACTCTCTTGAGGGGAGGGCACGAGTCACAGTTGTTTCCAAACCGGGCCTGAGGCCTTCAGCTCACCCTCTTCCTAGTGTCTCCTCCACGAACTCCCAGGGTGGTCGTCGTGTGGCGTGGAATTGTCCCCGACACTCACAGTCATGGCTCCTTGTAACTGCTCGGATAAGCCTGGCCTCCTTGGCCTGGTGCCCCCTGCTGGCCACGAAGTGGTGGGGCCTGCCCCCTCCCCCTGTCCCATCTGCACCAGATGGGCCCTGTGAGCTCCAGTATCTGTGTCTGTCTCAGCGCCCCCTTAATTCTCATTGCTACCATGGGCTGTGTCCCCTCACATTGGGAGTAATTTTGCCGCCTCTGTGAGATTTTTTGGGTTAAGCTCTTGGAGCTGTTGCCTCAGTCTGGCATGTTAGAGCACCTGTGTGCATGTCTGTCTCCCCATTAGACTGAGCGTCCTGAGGGCGATGGCTGGGTCTCTTCATCTCTGTGTCCCCAGCTTCACCCAGCACAGGGCCAGACACCGAGTAGGCGTCGGTAGATGTTTGCTGAATTGAATTGAATTCCCACGGCAGCTCTGTGAGGCAGGTAGGGCCGGAATTACGAGTCCCACTCTCCCCAAGAAGAAACCAAGATTCAGAGCGCAAAGGCACTTGCTCCCAGCACACGGCTGCTGACGTGTTTGTGTCGCAGGCGGTGAGCTCTTCACGCATCTGGAGCGAGAGGGCATCTTCCTGGAAGACACGGCCTGGTGGGTATTACTTCTTGCCTCTCCTGAGGGGCTCCAGGGATCCCCTCTCCCCAGAGCAAGCCCCACCCCTACCCTTGCCTTCACCCTGTCCTGTCTCTGCAGTTTCTACCTGGCAGAGATCACGCTGGCCCTGGGCCATCTGCACTCCCAAGGCATCATCTACCGGGACCTCAAACCTGAGAACATCATGCTCAGCAGCCAGGGTGCGCATGCGCGCGTGCACCCTGCCCCCCCGCAGCTGCGAGGCGGGTCAGAATCTGCCGGGAGGGCCGAGGAGCACCGTGCAGTGAGCCAGGGCCCTGACCACCCTCTCCAACATCTTCCCCAGGCCACATCAAACTGACAGACTTTGGACTCTGCAAGGAGTCGATCCATGAGGGCGCCGTCACCCACACCTTCTGTGGCACCATTGAGTACATGTAAGTGGTAGCTGGCTGGGACCAGGGGTGGGGAGAACTGCCAGGAAAGGCCTGGCCGGGCTGATGGTTTCACCCGTCCCCTCAGGGCCCCTGAGATTCTGGTGCGCAGTGGCCACAACCGGGCGGTGGACTGGTGGAGCCTGGGGGCCCTGATGTACGACATGCTCACTGGATCGGCAAGTCCAGCCTCCTGGGGAGGAGGGGAGGGGGGAGAGGGGTGGGAGGGGGTCCCCATCCCGGCCAGGGGCAGGGCCTGGGGTGAAGCCCGCAAGTCTCCTCTCACCGTCTGCTTTCTCCAGCCACCCTTCACTGCGGAGAACCGGAAGAAAACCATGGACAAGATCATCAAAGGGAAGCTGATACTGCCCCCCTACCTCACCCCGGATGCCCGGGACCTCGTCAAAAAGGTGGGCTCCGGGGGCGCCTGGGGGCGCTCAGTCAGTTAAGCGTCCAGACTCTTGATTTCAGCTCAGGTCATGATCTTACAGTTCATGAGTTCGAGCCCCAGTGCAGAGCCTGCTTGGGATTCTCTTTCTCTCTCTCAGAATAAATGAATAAACTTAAAAAAAAAAGGGGGGGAGGGCGGTTGGGCTCCCTCCTGCCCCTGGTCCAGCCCCCATGTCTTCTAGGCCCCGTACGGGGTCCTCTGGGCTGTGCGACATCCCCACTTGTGCAGTATGCCTTTGGGATGAAGCGGCACCTGCTTTGGGTTCCAAGACACCGAGCTTGTGCCTTAGCTCTGCTGTAGACCAGCTGCTGACCCTGTACCCATTTGTAGTCCCAAGTTCTCATCAGCCAAAGAAAACGTTCATGATGAGCTAGCCGCTCTCCCATCACAAAGGCAGTCATTAGGGATAAAAGTGGGAAGGGTGGGTTTGGAGACTGGATCCCTGCTGGAGTGCCCTGGAGTGATCCCGGTGACCAGGTGCCTTTACGAAGGCTTCATGGCGGAGGGCCCATTGGACCAAGTTTGGAAGTCCTAGGGTGGCCCGTAGGTGGAGACCCAACTCCAGAGGCCTTCTCCCTCCTCCACCCTTCCCCGCCCCAGCCAGCCCCCAGGAACACAGGGGAACACACAGTCAGTGTCTGTCCCCCAGACCCTCACCCTCTGCCCTCGCCCCGCAGTTTCTGAAGCGGAATCCCAGCCAACGGATGGGTGGCGGCCCAGGAGACGCTGCTGATGTGCAGGTGGGTCTGGGACCATCAGGAGAGGGCGGGGCTGAGCCCCCAAAGGACAGGGGGCAGGCAGGGCCTTAGGGCAGAGGGAGTTACTGAGGGCGCCGAAGAGGGTGAAATGGTGGTGTTTGGGGGCACTCTACCCACAGAGACACCCCTTCTTCCGACACATTAATTGGGATGACCTCCTGGCTCGCCGCGTAGACCCCCCTTTCAGGCCCTGTCTGGTGAGTGGAGGTCCCACCGGACTGGGGGCAGGTGAAGGGCCCATCTTGGACGCCCCCTGACCCCTCCTCCCCATTCGGGTCGCTCACAGCAGTCAGAGGAGGACGTGAGCCAGTTTGACATCCACTTCACACGGCAGACGCCAGTGGACAGTCCAGATGATACGGCCCTCAGTGAGAGCGCCAACCAGGCCTTCCTGGTGAGGTCCTTTGTGGCCCGAGGGTTATGGGGACACGGGAAGGATTGTGGCTAAGGAGTGGGGGATGCTGAGCGTTGCCCAGCCCTGCCTCACCTCCTTCCCAGGGCTTCACGTACGTGGCACCCTCCGTCCTGGACAGCAGCAAGGAGGGCTTCTCCTTCCAGCCCAAGCTACGCTCTCCCAGGCGCCTGAACAGCAGCCCCCGGACCCCGGTCAGGTACCACAGGGCAGAAGGGAGTGTGTAGCTGGAGCGGGAGGCCAGTTCTAGCTTTGGCTCTGCCCCGTCCACCCCAGGGCTGCCTTGGTTGAATCTCAGTGCTAGCCTCTACCGCTGGGGACCCCTTTGTCATCTACCACTGGGGACCCCTCGTGGCACAGGCTGCCTGGCTGGGCACCTGACCTCATAGTCTGTGTGCCCAGGCAGGTGGGGAAGTTGGCCCTCTGACCCCAGTGCCAGTAGGTGCTGACTCAGCCTTGGTTTTCCCTGCAGCCCCCTGAAATTCTCACCCTTTGAGGGATTCCGGCCCAGCCCTGGCCCATTGGAGCCCACGGAGTCCCCTCTACCTCCTCTCCTGCCACCACCACCGCCACCCTCGAGCTCTGCCCCCCTCCCCATCCGACCCCCCTCAGGGACCAAGAAGTCTAAGAGGGGCCGTGGGCGCCCTGGGCGCTAGGAGGACGGATGGCTGTGAGGGCAAGCGGGACCCTGGGCCAGTTCCAGAGGCCTGGAGGTGTGTCCAAGAGTACAGGAGTGAGTGTGTGTGAGGGTGTGTCTCTGTTGGGGGTGGCTGTGCCCCTGGACCATGCCCACAGAGGGCCACAGGCTGTGGCTGTCAGTGGAGTGGCCTTGCCGCCCAGCTGGCCTCCTGCAGTTGAGCTGTGCCCTTAGCGAATTAAAATATTGAATCATGGCACTGACCTGGCTCTTGAACTTGGATTTCTGGGGGCAGGAGCGGGTGGGGTGGCGCCGGGAGGAGCCCCTGCTGAGAGATGGAAAGGGTCGCTACAGGACCACAGAGCCACAGGGCTGGAGGGCTTTTATTTCAGGTGGCTGCCCAGTGCCCATAGGGATGGGTGGCCTTCCCGATGGGGACAGGGATGCACGGCTCTGGGGACCGAATGGGTAAGGGAGTGATGGTCTGAGACTCTCCATCTGGGGATGTGGGCGACAGTGGGTCCAGGGCAGGCTGTGTCCAAGCGGCCGTGGCGGCTTTGGGAAGCAGAGGCACGGTGACGGGGATGTGGCACCACGCGGGCTCCTACAGTGCGGTGACGTGGAGGCCCTGGCCCTCGGGCGCTTCAGCGCTGTCATCCCAGGCCGCGCTGCCAGCAAAGGCGTGAAGGTCACTCAGCAGGGCCTCAGCGCTGCCCCCTGAGCCCGCCGGCCCCTGGGAGCTGAGGCCCAGGCCCCCGTCGGCGTTACTGTCACGTGCTTCCTCAGCGGGCTCTGCCGCCTGCCGTGGGCCGGGCGCCTCTCCGCATCGCTGGCCCTCGTCCCGGGACTGTGTCTCCCCCGGGCCTCCAACCAGGTGGTAGTCCTCTTCCTCGTCCTGCTCGTCCTGCTGCTGCTCTGGGTCCTCATCGGGTGACCCCAGCTCAACCCGGGCCCGGAGCCAGCGGCCTGGAGGGCTGGCCCAGAGCAGGCGGCGCGTGCGGCCCCACAGGGCGGCGCCCAGGCGGGCCGGGTGGTAGTAGCCCCCCGAGTCGCGGCTGAGGCGGCGCCAGGCCAGCGCCAGGCCGGCGACCAGCAGGAGCAGCAGCAGGAGCAGCAGCAGCACGACCGTGCCAGAGCTGGGGGCCTCACCATCCGAGGTGCCGCTGCCCGAGCACAGGACCCCCGGCAGGGCCAGCAGTGTCCCAAGCCCTAGGGCACAGGGCAGGTCCTGCGGGGAGACAGGCGGGGGCTCGTCACCGGGGCTGGGCGGGGGAGGAGGGGGTAGTTGGTGCCTGGGTCCTCAACTGCCTCTTGGGCAAAATGGGGACAGTCAAGCAGAAAAACCCAAGTCCTTAGGGCCCCGGTCCTTTGAGATCCGGCCGCGGAGCCTCTGATGCCCTGCCCTCGCCACCCCGCCTGCGCTGTACGAGCCTGCGCCTGCCAGGGGACCGTGTGCCGCCTGGTCCCTCCGGCCAGATGCTCCATCCCCGAGAGCCACACGGCTGCCGGCTCGCCTTGGCTCAGACCATCTCCGTGAGGCCCGATCTGACCCGGAGTACTGCCCTGCCGCTTCCCCCCGCGCCTGGCCGAGCCTGGCTCTGTTTTCCTCTCCCTTGTGCTCCTCACACAGCCGGCAGGTGCTTGCCGTTTACCCCGTCTCTGCCCCAGCGGCGTAAGCAGCAGGGAGACAGGGATCCTTACGGCTCCAGCACTGAATTCCCAGCACGCATAGCAGGTGCTCAGTTAATACTGGTTGAAAGTGTCCAGACTGCCCGTGGGGTGGGGGTGGGGTGTTGAAGGAGAGAGGTGGCCTGCGAGGCTGGTTGTCGGGGCTGGCTCCTCCTGAGGCCTGGGATGGAGGGACCACCTCCGGGACAACTGTTTACCCTCCACCCGGCCAGGCCTCAGGATGGGGGCCCCTGAAGCCCCTCTTCCCTCCCACACGTGGGACTGCCCCAGCTGCACCGCTTCCGCTCAACTCCCCGTCCCCTGGGGGCCTTAGGTTCGCAGGGCCAGGGGCTGGGAGAGGCTGGTGCTAACGGAGGAAGCCTGCGGTTGGAAAAAGGCAGATGGGGGAGGTGGCAGAGGGGGGAGGGGTGCCGAGGTTTCAAGCAAGCCTCCTCTTCGCGCGCCCCAGGCCCTCTCTGCCTGGGCTCCAGGGATGCAGGCAGGCTCTGCCCAGGTCCCAGGTCCCAAGCAGAGCGGGTGAGAGAGAGAGTCTAGCACAGGTTCTCGAAGGGGGTCTAGGCCCGGAGTGGGGTGCTAGGGGCACACTCTGAATCCCAGGGAGGCCCAGCTCGGCGGTAAGGGGAGAGGAGGGCCCAGCTTCTGCCCCACGCTCGCCCGGGGTCTCCCGTCTCTGCCCTTGACTGGCTGCTTCTGCCCGTGGGCCCCAGTGGGGCGCGGGGGAGAAATCCTCACTTAGCTCCCAGGGCCCAGACATTCCAGCCCCGACCTGTCGCCCCCACTGCAGGGCCCAGTGGGCTCCTGGGCTCACCATCAGTCCGCCGGCCTCAGTGCTCAGGCGCCCACCGCCAGCTCTGACTGTGCTGAGTGGAAGTGAGCTCTGGCGCGCTCAGCTGCAGCTGGGGGTTACTCGACGCTTCCGCTTCCTGCCCACAATACCCCACCCAACACTCCCTGCCATATCCCCTGGTGGGGGGCCTTGGGCCTCTCGGGACCACCCTGACCCACACCGGAGCCTCATAGGTCTCTCGCCGGGTGACGCTTGGGCTGTGGGGCCTGTGACCAGGCCTCCAAAAGGAGGAATGGCACCGGCTCAAAGCAGGACGCCGTCCCGGGTCTCCACAGGTCTGCGACCTCAGTTTCTCTACTCGGCAGAATTCAGGGAAGCGCTGGCTGTGGGGGATGCTCATGGCCCCCAGACCTCCCTCAGATCTGGGATCCCCGTGGGCCTCATTTGTCCCCAGCCTTCCAGACTTCCTTTCCCAGCCCCACCCTTTGCAGAATGGCAAACCTGGCTTTTAGAAAGAGAATTTTATTTGGAATGAAAATATAGAGCCTGTGCCTCCCGCTTACTCTGCGGAAGGAGCAGGGAACTGGGGGGGAGATGGTCCCTCAGAGTATAAGCTTGCCTTGGTACAAAAACCCTCCACAGTAACAATGACAAGAGCCAGGTGGTGGCTCTAGCCTGGGCCCACAGGATGGGACAGGGTGTGGACTGCCCCCGAACCTGCCCCAGAGGCCCTGGGCAGGGGCAGGAGGCAGCCAGCCGGCGGTGGGACTTGCCAACAGAGGCTGGGTGAGAAGGGAGTGGAGGAGGAGGTGAGGGGGAGCGGCACCCCCTGGGCCTACGGTCCTAAGCGTCCCCATTCTCTACTCGGCCAAGCTGTTCTTCCAGGCGGCCAATGCGCTCCCCCTGCTCCTTGACCAGCGCCCTCAGTGCCCGGAGCTCCTGCATCACCTCCTCCAGCTTCCCAGCCTCCTGCAGGGACAGTGAGGGGGGGGGGGGGGGGATAGGCGGTCAGGTGTCGTGGAGCTGCAGCCCTCCCCAGATCTACCAGGCAGGGGCCTGAGCCCGGCAGACAGGCGGCGAATGGTTCGGGTGCACACAGCAGACCAGGGTGACACCTGGGGCTTCCCGACACCGCCCCGACTGTGAGGCACGTACCCCGGCTCCGGCGAGGCTGCCGCTGGGGGCGGTAGTGTGAGTGGCGACAGCGGATGTGGAGGCTCCTAGGCGGGCCGAGCTGGGGGCCACGGCAGGCCGGCTATCGGATAACACGTTGCGCCGGCTGACCTTCAGGTCCCGCTGTTTGCTGGGCACGTAGGCCTCCCGCAGGGAGATGAGAATGGGGTTGGCATCCCGCCCGCTCACCCACTCCTCTGCCTCCAGGGCTGCCTCAGGCCCAGCCGTGTCAGGGTACAGATCGTCCTGGAAGAGGTCCGACTGGGCAGGGGGTGGGGGAGGTCGGGATCAGTCAGGGGCCCAGTGTCAGGGTCCTCTCGTCGGGACCCTGGGCAGCCGCCCTCTCATCATGGCCTTGGCCTCCAGGCCTGTACCCTGCCAACCCATCCTCCGATGGCCTGGCCTCCAGCGGCCTCTCTCAAGCACAAATCTGTCATTTCACTTCCCCTCGGGACACGCCAGCAACCCCCTCAGAAGCCTTCCCAACACTCCTAAGCAGGGGCCAGCTACGTGGTTTCACAGGATCCTGGGAGCCGTGTAAGTCAGCCTCCCTCACAGCTCTGCTCCCTGGGACGTGCCCGGCTTGCACAACGGCCCACTCAGTGGAGAACGAAGCTCGTCCAAGGCTCTTGGCTGGACATCTGAGGCTAGGCCACACGGGACTGATGCCCTCCTCATGGGAGTCTCCCCTACAGCCAGACTCCCATCCGCTCTCCATTCTCACCTCTGTTCCCCCTGCCTGGCTTATGCCCACCCTAGCCATGCTGTCGGTCCTGTGTCGCCTACTACAGGGAGCCCTCCACGGCTGCCCGGCTCCTGTCCATCTCCTGTGGCTCTTCCGGAGCAGGGCCTCAGCTCAACCTGTCCCATCCCTGCCTGTCTTGTCTGGCAAAGCCCAACACCCGGCTGGGTGTGACCAGCCCACTGACCACATCCGTACTCAACCGTGTCCCATTCACAGACCTCACGCCTGCCTGGCCTGTCTGCTGGAGAAGGGAGTGGGTGGGCGGGGGACCGGGTGGCCTCACCTTTCTTGGCACGGTCATGACAATGGGCTCACACTTGCGTTCGTGCAGTTTGTAGAACCTGGGAAAGGCGGGGGAGGGAGGAGCCATGGGTGGAGCCTCCCCCTCACTGGCTCCCTTGGCTCCCTGCACTCTCCACTCCCAGGCCTCGCCCCAGCCCCTCCACACTCTGACCTCTGACCCTGGCCCTGCTGTGGGCTGGTTCCTGCTCTGAGCAGCCTCCGAAGATCTGACCTTTCACCCTGGACGGCCATGGCCTGGCCTCTGCCGCTGGAGCCAGCCACCTGGGAGGCCCTTCTTACCGGGCAATCTCACACTTGCTGACCTCCAAGCCCCTCTTAGGCATGCTGCCCATGCCCCTCTGGGGCTCTTTGCTGGTAAACGTGTTCAGGAAGTGGATGTAGGGGGGCTCATCTGTGATCTCAAAGTACCGGATGCTGGAGTCACCCTGTGGCGGGGGAGGGGGCAGGGGTCAGCGCTCAGGCAGGCAGCCTTCTTCCCTGCTCCCCCGTCAGGCCTGCCCAGCCCCACCTTGCCACACACGTAGACCACGCTGGTGTCCGGGTCGTAGAAGGGCAGCAGGGCCCCATTGCTGGAGTCCAGCTCCTGCAGGGCCATGGGCTCCTCGAGGTTCTCCTGGCACATGGGGTGGGGGGCAGTCAGGCCAGAGTCTTTCCCCCACCTCTCCTCACCTTCCCAGCCCCTCATCAGGACTGGCCCCAAGCAGCCTCACATGCCAGCTGGCACTGCCCCCACCACACCAGACGGGGTCTCTCCCACCCTCCTGGATCCCCTCCACTCCCAGGATCTCACTTTCCTAGCCTACTGCGGGCCACTGAGCCAGTGCTGAGAAAGTCCCTACCACGTGGCAGCTGGGGGCACCAGGCAGCACCAGCTCTGTCTCAGAGGGACTTGTGCAGGTCACCATACAGAAGCACGGGGCTGTGGGACAGAGCACTTCAGGGGAAGGGCTGGGAGGCCTCCTGGAGGAGGGGGCCTCTGCACGGAGTCCTGAAGGGCAGCCAGATGGGAACAGGCAAGCAAAGGAGGGAAGGGCCTTTCGGTTGGCAAGAATAATGTGGGCTGAGACTCGGAGGAAGCTGGAGGCAGTCGGGGAGGCTGGAGAGCAAGGGGCAAGGACAGAAGAGGTTGGCAGGGTTCCAGGTCCCGGGAGCCTCAGGTGCTAGGCTGAGAACCTGGGAACCACAGGCCTCTCTCCGGGGTGACTCCTGCCCTCCTTGCCCAGCCAGGGTGGGGCCCAAGTCTCGATCAAGCCTGTCCCCTCGGGCTGGCCACGGCCACTCACCGGGTCCCACAGTGCCAGCTGCCGCTCGCTCATGCGGCTGAAGCCCGTGGTGAACACCTTGCCGTCCGCCAGGAAGATGGCCCGCATGGGACGGGCCCCCTCGTGAGCCCTCTCCCTCTCCTGTCCGGGGGACACAGTGGTCAGTACGGCACCCCGACAGAGCCCCTGGGCCTGTCCACTATCATCCTAGCCCTCCAGGGCCACGTACCGCCACCAGGGTGCCCCGGCGGGGGTCGATGATGCGCACGCTCTTGTCCTTGCACGCAGAGCAGAAGAGGCTGCCGTTGTGGTTCCAGCTGACGTTGTAGATGAGGTCGGGGTGCAGGCCGTCCAGGCGGTACAGTTCCTCCGCCGTGCCCACGTTCCAGACGAGCACCACGTTGTCACAGCCTGCCGGGCAGGGGGCCATCAGCCTACCAGGCTGGCTTGGACCACCCTCCTGGGGCCAGACCCGGCCTCTCGACCTCTGCGGTCAAGCTTTACCACCCATCACATGGGCCCGGGCGAGGGTTTGGGGCTCCGGAACCGTGCGTAGAGAGGGGCGGGGGGGGGGGGGGGGCGGGCGGCGCAGACCTGCACTGAGTAGCACGTTGCGGGCGGTCGGGTGCCAGGTGACAATGCCCACTCGCTTGGTGTGCCCCTCCAGGACCACTACCGGCTCCGTCAGCGGGGAGGCCAGCCCGTTCTCCGGGATCTGCCACACCTGTGGGAGGGGTGGGGATGCCAGTGGAGGCCTCTGCTCGGCCCCGCTGCCCGCAGCCTCGAGCCACACCTGTGACCCGGGCCCAACCACAGCCCCGTGCCTCACCATGACTGTACAGTCCTCTGAGCCGCTGGCGATGACTTCGTCATTGTGGGGACACCAGTCGATGTCCAGGACGGGTCCCGTGTGTCCACACACCATCGGGTAGGCCTTGTCGATGCGGCCCGTCTGCGGGCATGAGAGGGGCAGTCAAGGGTGAGCAGGAAATGTTTGTTGCCTCTGCCTCTGCCTCTGGCCCTGACTCTGCCTCGGTGGCAATAAAAAACTTTCTCCATCTGTGCTAATACCACCTGGGCAATAAATGTAGATTATGACACCTGTCCAACAGTGTGGGGATGGGCGAGATATGGAATGTGAAGTGAGCAGATAGGCCTGGCAGGTGTGGCCGAGTCTCCAGTCCTTCCCCCAGCCCTGAGGGGGCCCACCTTGCTCAGGGGAAGCACCAGGAAGGCACCCCCACCGCTGGCCTCCACGATCACCGCCAGGAACTTGGGGTTGACTGCGCAGAAGGTGCTGTCCCAGGTGACACGGGACACTCGAATATCTTCGTAGCACTGGTCATTCTTGACCGGCTGTCCGAACACATGCCGGAATTTGCTCTGCCGGACCACTTTGCGGAAGGACATGTCTGCAGGGTGGAGAGGCCTGGATCAGCCCTCACCCACCCCAACAACCCCCATCCCTCCCAGGGGCTGCATGAAGGGAGGCGGGGAGGATGCAACCAGGGGCCTGGTCGTCGTAACCCTCTTGGCTTTCAGTTTCTCCAGTTACAGAATGGGGTCACAGGGACAGACCCTGGCTGCCACCCCTCTAAGGTGGCGTCTGGGGGTGGGGGGGTAAATGCACTGACCCAAGGCCCACACTGCTGAGTGGGGAGGGGCTTTGCGGGACCCTACCCAGGCCCCTCCCTGACTCTGGTATGTGTGGGGGAAGTGGGAGGTGCCGGAGCAGGACAAGCACCTCGGAGGGTCCTAGTCAGTTGCAAGCAGGCTCCCTCCTGCCCAGGATTTGGAAGTTGGCTGATGGGTTGGACAGCCACAAGAGGCAGGAAAGGACTCCTCTGTGGAGCCGCACTCAGCCCCAGTTCCGAGCCCCAGGGAATGTGCAGTGCCTGCAGGAATGTGCAGGGAGCTGCCGAGAGCCCCAGGCCGGCCCAGGGGGCCTGGCAGGACTGGGCGGGGGGGGGGGGGGGGGGGGGGGGGGGGG
>NC_064808.1:4152066-4251437 GCF_023721935.1 Panthera uncia | reverse complement strand
GAGGGGGGTGGTCAGGACGCCGCTCCCGGCCGCAGAGCATCCCAGGGCGCCTTCGGAGCGGGGTCCAAGGTGAACCAAGAGGGGACAGGCTGGGTGGCCACAGGGAGTGGGGACAGAGGGTGGGGCGCCGCGGAGGGGAAGGGCTCCTCGGACTCGCGACCCCCACCCCAGCCTCCTGCGGCCCCGCCCCCGCAGCCCAGCCGGGTCCCCCGCCTGCGACCCCAGTCCCGGCCCGCCGCGCTCACCGGGGACGCCGGGGACTGCGGCACCGGCCTCGGGCGGCTCCGGATCCCGGCCTCTGGGAAGCAGGAAGCGGGAATCAGGAAGTGACAGAGGAGCCGGGGGCAGGGGGCGGGGGGGCGGGGCGGGGGCTCGCGGGGGCGGGGCCGAGGTCACGCGCGGAGGGGCGGGGCGGGAGACTGCGAGCCGCCCCAGGAGGCCAGGAGCCCGGCGGCCAAGGGGGCGCAGGGGCGGGGCCTGGGCGAGCCCTGCCCCTCAGGCACCCGGGCCCCTCTAGGGCAAAGGAGCAGGGGTGGGGCCAGAAGGGCTGCAGGGGCGAGGCGCTGCCCGCCCGCAGACCGCTGCCCCTTCGCCATCCTCTCCTCTGGCGGAGCCCTCGGGAGTACGGGCATTGGGTGCAGCCCGCCATCCCAGTCCCCATCCCCATCCCGGTGCATTCTTCCGGGTCCCCCAGCCCACCCCCCACCCACTCCAAAAATACAGTATCTAGTCTGACAGCCCGTGTGTTCACGTGCCTCTTTTTAAGGGTTACAAAAGTACACGCTCTTGATGAACAGTGTAAATGCACCAGCGGTGCGGTGTTTTAAGGGGTGAGCGGAAGGCCCCAGCCAACCCCTTCTTTCCCCTGAGCACCCCCGGGGTCTGCCGGGCCTCCTTATTAAAAATAGAAATGGGGACATGCCCTCTGCCAGATCGCTCACACCTTCCTTTCTCTTCCCGACCATCTCCCACGGAGGCCTAGTGGTCTGTCTGCAGATGTCTCCCTCCTAGCTAGCTCCTGTGACGGGGCCCAGACTGGCCTCCCTAGATCTACCCTATCTCTGTCCGTGTCCCACCCCAGGGGGGACTTAGGTGTCTCTGTAGGTCCGACAGGCAGATCTGCTCCCTCTGCCCCGGGCTGGTGTCCCCAGGGCACTGGCCGCCTCCCTCAGTCCTTCCTTGAGACCCTGACCATCACCCCTTGGTCACCTTTTTCTTTTTTCCCAGAAAAAGGGGGGTAGGTGGGAAGAGGAAGGAAGAGCAAAGCTAGAAGGGGGCTTATCTGGGGCTGCAGGAGGCCCCACTGTGTGTCTGACACAGGCTGGGGCTCGTACCCTACTCACTGCTTTCCTCCCCTGATGAGGAAACAACTCAGAGAGAGGGGTGCCTGCCCCAGGTCACCCCGCCGAGATTTAGTTCCCATCTGTTTGGCTCCAAAGTCCTTGCTTTTCCCTTTGTTCCATAAACCCTGGGGCAGGCAGACCCTTCCAAAAAAGGACAGGAATGAGGGTGCTTTGGAAGAGGGAGTGTCACATTAGCCTCTCTCTCCGTTGCGCCCTCCAGGCAACAGCCAGAGGTCTGTCTAAAGCCCAGATAAGACACCCCCTACCCTAAGCCCTCCCTTCCCTCCTCCTTGTCACACTTGAAATAACATGCGCCGTCATTGCATACCCCTCCCCCGTTTGTTACCTTCCTCTGCCCTGTCCCTGCATGTGGCCCAGTGACACTGATCCTCTTGTCCCCGAAACAAACCACCTTCCTTCCCACTGCGGGGCCTGGGTACATCCTGTTCACTCCATCTGGAAACGCTTCCCTCTGATTGTGAAAAGGCTCCAACCCTCACTTCCTCCAGGGCTCTGCCCAAATGTTGCCTTCTCAAAGGGCCCTCCCCAACCAACCCCTCGCTGGTCACTCTCTGGCCCTGACTTGTTCCCCCCATATCCTTCTTGATCACGATCTGACGTCGTCTTGTGTAACCATTGTGTATTTGCTTTTTGTCTGCCTCGCCCCGCTAGAATGTCAGCAAGTAGAGGGTAGCACCCGGTCTTTGGTCTTGTTCCCCACTGTGTCGAAGCACCTAGAATGAGACCTACCGCTCAGCATGCATTCAATTCGTGTACGTTGAGTGAAAGAATGAACAGCAGTCCTGAATGTAGGATCGACGATGTTCGTATTCACAGCTCTCAGAATGAGTCTCTCCGTGAGGGGTACCTCTCACCTGGAGAAGGCGTGAGTCTCCCAGAAGGCAACAGGAGTCCAGCCCCATGGGGTGTGTTAGGGGTGAGGTAGATGGACTGAGGAACGTCAGGGATGAGCCCTCCTTTCAACCTCTGTGGCCTCGGGTGTGCATGTTTCCTCCAAAACAAAACTCTGTGGGTCACCAGGAGAACTCCTCTTTATCCCACAAAGCCCTTCATGGCACTGCCCTCTCTCCTGGGTCGCGATTACCCATTATGGGTGAGATTCCCCCTCAGGGACCTTGGAGATGGGGCTGCCCCACTCTCCGAAATGCTGGGTTTGGAGTGGGGACCAGAGTTGATGGCAGGTGGCTGGCGCTGGGGTTTGAGTGCCTGATCTGCCCGCCATGTTGAAAAAGCTTTGGGACCGCTATCTGGGAGAAAGGGGAGGGACACTGCAAGACCAGTCCCTGCCTCCAGGGAGGGTGCACCCAATGGGGTGGGCCAGGGTGAAAGCATTTCTTGCAGAGGGGGAGGCAGTGTGGTGGAGCAGACAAAGCCTAGCGGGCAGGATGCTCCCCCGTGGGCTCTGGCCCGTGGGTCAGTCCTGCTCCCAGGCCCGGCCCGGGAACCATTGTTATCACCCCCATTTTGCAGACGCGGAAACTGAGTCCCAAAGGAGCCAAGAGCCTTCCTGAAGATCACACAGCTGGTGAGCGGTGGAGCTGGGATTCAAAAGACCGCCGAGGGACACCAGCGGCCATGCCCCTAACCCCACCCGTGTGTCTCCAGAATGGAAGGCTGGCTGGAGAGTCGCCTAGCAAGTGCTCGGTAAACATTTGCTGAAGGACCGAATTCAACAAATTCGTGCCTGTGCAGAAATCGCTGAACGGCGTCCGTAGTTCGGCCTCGGTGTCCACAGTTCCACCACCAGGACATGCCCTAATTATGCCCTTGGCATTGCCACCGCCACCAACACCGCCCCCGCCACCATTCGGCACCCCCGGGCTCAGTTCACGATAGCAGCCGCCCTTGCAAGGGGAACATGACCACCCCGTCGTACAGAGGAGGAAATCGAGGCGAAGCGGCAGCTGACAGCCAGAACCCAGATCTGCCCGCACCTCTCCGGGCCGGGCCGTCCGCACAGCCTGCTGCCTTTTTAAGATGGAAACGCCCTGGAAACATAGCACTTAAGTGTCTGCCGTAGGGGCGTCTCTCAGCTGCTGCAGGTCACAACACTGCGCTACTGGGAAAGGACTGGGGGAGGGGGGTAAAGGGGAAGAGGCTCGCGATTTTGGAACACAGGGTGGGTGGAGGGCAAGCGAGCAGGGGGTTGGTGTAGAAGAGTGAAAGGGAAGAGGGGAAGTAGGGTGGGGGGTTCAGAATTAGACCTTCGGCACTTCCCCGTTTTTCTTGCAGTGTCTGCGCCTTGAGAGGGAAGAGGTTGGCTCTGCCCCGGAGATGCTGTGTGATGGGGGCCTGTACCCTTTTTGGAGCCACTGGTCCCCAGGGCTCTCTGTCTGGACGTCTTCCCATCTCTGCGCGTGGGCTGAGTGCGTAGGAGGGGTTCAGATGGAGGCAGGACTGAGCACTCTATACCTGCAGCCCCCCGTGGTGGGGGCGGGGGGGGGGCAGGTGGACACTAGTTGAACCCTTAAGTGGAGCAGACACTCTCTCAGGCCCCCTGGGCATCCGTGGCCCAGAACTGTCACGGGCACAGCCGATCTGCCCCGAAGCTCACAAGACCCCAGATGCCCAGGCCAAGGTGGCGCCTCCTCTCCTCCATCTCCAGCCCCTGCAGGGACTTCCCTGGATGCCGGCGAATGGAGAACATGTGTTCACTGAGCCCCTACTGTGTGCCAGGCTCCTGCCGTCACCGGAGCCCGATTTGAATCCAGGCTCGGTGGCTCTCATCGCCTCCGCTCCCGCTGCCTTGCTGAGGGAGGTCCTGCGCCAGGCTCACTGCCTGTGGGGGGCAGGGGGCTGGTGGAGAGGGCTCGGCCAGCCTGCGTGGGCTCCCAGGACCCCAGGTTCCTTCCGGCTCTTAAATGCCTCCTTTTCTGCAGAGATTTCTTCC
Organism: Panthera uncia; assembly: GCF_023721935.1. Lineage (NCBI taxonomy): Eukaryota > Metazoa > Chordata > Mammalia > Carnivora > Felidae > Panthera > Panthera uncia. Next base: position 4,247,183 of record NC_064808.1, on the reverse strand, counting down.
TTCATCCTCCTCACGCCCGAGTTAGAGGGTGAGACAGGGAGGAGAGGGTGGAGGAAGGATTCCGGGGAGATCGGCACAAGCTCAGGGAAGTCACCCCTGCTGTCTTTCTCCCGCAGGACTGAGACTTGGGAGGGGGGTGGGCAGTGCGGTCCAGGGGTGCTGGAGGACAGAGCCCAGCAGCACCCTGTCGGCTGTGACTGTTGGGCCACTGTGTGTGTGGGGGGGGGCAAGCATGGAGAAACTGAGGGGGACCTGGGTAGGGACGAGACGATCACGACAAACTGCCTGGGACTTTTGGTGGTTCATTTTCACTTCCCCCAAGTCCTCCTGCCAGCCCCAAGGGACTTGAGGGGGGTTTCTTTGATGACTTCCTCCACGGCTCCCCTCGTCTCTGACTGGCTCTGGCTCTTCCACTGCCTTGATGGGCCTGAGCTTTCCCAGACCCTCAGGTGGGGCCTGCTCCGGGGGCTTCCTCTGGGGGGACGCTGCTGGGACTTTCTCCCTCAGAGTCAGCAGGCACCGCTGGGTTCTCAGGGGCTTCGGGGGTGGGATCTGCGGATGGGGCAGAAGACGCTTCATCACAGGGGCTGAGAGCTGGGCCGGAGGCAGGTCCGGGGGTCTCGGGGCTCACTTGTGGCTGGGCCACAAAGTCCAAATGGGGCTGGGACTCAAGGTTCACCTGTGGCTGAACTGAGGCGTTCAGCTGAGGCTGCATCACAAAATCTGCCTGTGGCTGGGCCACTGAATCTGCCCGTGGCTGGGCCGCCGAATCCGACCGTGGCTGTGCTGTGGGTTCTGCCTGTGGCTGGGCCACTGAATCCGACCGTGGCTGTGCTGTGGGCTCTGCCTGTGGCTGGGCCACTGAATCCGACCGTGGCTGTGCCGCGGGGTTCCCCCGAGGCTGGGACACAGCGTCCGACCGTGGCTGTGCTATGGGGTTCACCTGGGGCTGGGCCCCAGCCACTGGCCCAGGAAGAGTCTGACTCCCAGGGTCCACTTGGGTCTGTGGCTCCGCTGGCGTGAAGCTTCCAGGCCGTTCTTCACAGAGAGCTGCCGCGAAGGAGGAGAGGACGGCGCGCAGCAGGGCCCGGAGGTCGGCGCTGGCCAGGAGGCAGAGGAAGGGACTGAGGCAGCTGTTGAGCAGGGTCAGGTAGTCGGAGTAGACCAGCGCTTCCCAGAGCAGGTAGCCGGGGTAGACGTCCCACAGGAAGGCCAGGTACAGCAGCTGCGCCAGGTGGTAGGGCAGCCGCAAGACCACGTAGGCTGACAGAACGGCCTCGGCCACACGGGCGAAGCCCCGGCAGGCCGTGGGCCTTGGCCGCCGGCGGCAGCAGGTCCGGGAGGCAGCAGCCTGCGTGAGCACGTGGCAGACAAGAAGCAGGAGGAAAGGCAGGAACCCCCCCAGGATCTCGAGCATCCTCAGCGGCAGCTCCTCGCCGTCCCAGAAGTCCAGGCAGATGACCAGGTCGTACCACCAGACGGCGGCCTCGGGGAAGACCAGCCAGGGCACGCTGAAGAGCGTGGCCAGCACCCAGACCCCGGCGCAGACCCAGAGGGGCAGGCGGGCCGGGCGGCGCCCAGGGTACCAGTGCGGGCACAGGGCCAGCAGGCAGCGGTCCACGCTGAGGGCCGCCAGCAGGAAGAGGCCGGAGGAGTAGGACACACCCCACAGGAAGTAGTAGAAGCGGCAGGCGGCCGTCCCCAGCGGCCAGTGGCCTCCGTGCTGGATCTCCAGGATCTGGAAGGCCGCTGCCGCCAGGAACAGAAAATCAGAGAGGGCCAGGCTGAGCAGCAGCAGGGCGAGCCGCGTGCCCGCTCCCTGCCGGGCCTGTGAGCCGGCCAGCCATGCCATGAGCCCATTGGCCGGCAGCCCCAGGAGCAGAAGGGCCACCAGGAAGACCGTGTCCCAGCCACCCTGGGGGTAGTCGTCTTCATCGTCCGGCTCCGTGCGGGGCCCGCGGCCAGCGGCACCCAGGTTGGCTTCCATAGCAGCGTCTGTCCGAGGTCCCCAGTGTGCTGTTGGCCACGGAGCGGGTGCCTGATGAACCAATGAAATCATGAGGGATCGAGTATGAGAGAGGGTGCTGTGTACCTCCAGGCAAGTCACCGTCCCTCTCTGAGCCATCGTCATCACCTTTGGGGCGGTTAGCCTCTGCCAGGGACTTTACACAGATTACCTCGCGTAGTCCGCAGACACTCCATTTTACAGGTGAGGAGAGGAAGGTTCGGAGGATAAGTGACTTGCCCAAGGTCAGAGACAGGACGAGAGGCGCCAGGACTGAGACTCAGACCTAAGCCTTCTGCCACGCGGAATCCCAGTGTGCCCAAGTAGACTGGACCGAGGCTTTTAAATATATATATACATGTATATATATATATATATGTATGTATTTTACATTTTTTTTTCCTTTATTTAGTTTTAATTTTTTAAATGCTTTTCTATAAAGATGTCATATCCACATCCTTTAAAAACAATTTTTTTAATGTTTATTTATTTTTGAGAGAGGGAGAGAGAGACAGAGCATGAGTGGGGGAGGGACAGAGAGAGAAGGAGACACAGAATCTAAAGCAGGCTCCAAGCTCTGAGCTGTCACGGGGCTAGAACTCATGAACCGCGAGATCATGACCTGAGCCGAAGTCGGTCACTTAACCAAGCGAACCACCCAGGTGCCCCTTAAATTTTTGTTTTAACGTTCATTTATTTTTGAGAGACACACACAGAGAGAGAAACAGAGTGCGAGTGGAGGAGGGGCAGAGAGAGAGAGGGAGACGCAGAATCCGAAGCAGGCTCCAGGCTCTGAGCTGTCCGCACAGAGCCCGACGTGGGACTCGAACTCATAAGCTATGAGATCGTGACCCGAGCTGAAGTCGGACGCTTAACCGACTGAGCTACTGAGGTGCCCCAGTTTTTCCTCTTTAAAAAAAAAATGTTTATTTTTGAGAGAGAGAGAGAGAGAAAGAGCAGGGGAGGGGCAGAGGATCCAAAGCAGGCTCTCTGCTCATAGCAGACAGCCCGACGCGGGGCTCACACTCACAAACCACGAGATCATGACTTGAACTGAATTCAGGCACTTAACTGACTGAGCCACCCACGTGCCCCTCAAACATATTTTTAAAGCTGGTGAATCTTCAAATAAAATATTACAGTGGAGCCCCGGGGATGCTCTAGGGAAGACAATTTGAAAACCACTCGGTCGGATCATCGGATCATCGGATCATCGCAAGCCCCTTTCCTTCTGGTATCCTGGAGTTCAAGTGTTTTAGATTCCAAGAAGGGGAGGCTCAGAGTCCCGTGGGCCTGTAGGAGGCCAAGGGTGGGCAGGAGCCTGGGCCAGAGGAGGCTCTTCCCCACAGCAAGTGCAGCTCATGAACTCAGGGTGAGGTCTGCAACTCAGGGCCCGGCAGCCTGGGGCCAGAAGGGCCGTCCTGGAAGCAGCTGGAGCCCCTTCATCATCCTCCACCCCCACCTGTGGCCCCGTCCTCATTCTCACAGCTCAGGCAGGTGGCCCCTGAGGCCACCTACAGAAGGAGAAGGGGGCTCAGCAGTGTGATGATAGGGGCCTGCCACCCCTCCCCCCCCCACTCCACCCCGCCTTCCCTCACTGGCCCAGGGGGTTTCCCTTGGAACACGGAGAAAGTCCTCATGGCAGCGCTGAGCCAGGGGAGGAAGTAGGTGCCCCAGAAAGGCTGGATCCTGCCCGTGGCCCATGGCTCCAGCCCCTTGGCCTTTAGCCCAGTGGCTTCCTCTCCCGTAGTGCTCAGGCAGACCCCACTCTGCAAGCTCCAGCCTCTACTGGATCAGAGCCCTGGGCTCCCCCGAGCCCCAGCAGGTGAGGCCTGGCTTACCTGTGAGGTGCAGGCCGCTGGCCGGAAGGAGCAGGGGCGTGCCTGCCTGCCCAGTGGTCCAGCCATCTGCCGGGCCCCACGCCGGGGCCTGGGACATGGCGCCTGGCGGCGCTAAGGCGGCCGACGTGAAACCCAAGCTGAGAAGACATCAAACATTCATGGGCATGGGGCTGCTCCCTGGGAAACCCTAACCCCCGCTCAGCAGGGCCGAGTGACCAGCCAGGCCACCCCATCCCTGACAGAGCCACGTGGTTAAAACCTCCTCGCCCTGGGCCCCTCTGCCTCAGGGCAGGCTCTGGGTCCCCCCGGAGGCCACCTCCTCCGAAATCACCCCCATGTCCCTCAGTCTCTGTGATCTGGCCTCGCTTCCTCAATTTCACAGACCCTCTGCCCCAGCCACGATGTCCCCGTGAGGGGCAACTCTCCTATCCTTTCCCACACTCTTTCTCCTGAGATGACTTCCCTCGTCCTTGCTTAGCTGAGTCCTGCTCGCGTCACACAACCCGGCTGAGTCCTTGACTCCAGCAATATTGCCCCCATTTTATAGATCGGGTGACTGAGGCTCAGGGAGGTGAAATGGTTGCGTGTCCCAGCTCCTGAGGCCACTTAGGAGCCGGAGTCCGAAGCTCACCATGTCCCGGCACCCTTGTCGCTGAGGGCAGTTCTCTTGACCCATCTGTCTCTGCCCTCAGGCAGAGGGCCGGGATTAGGGCCCGGAGCTGCCTGCCTCACTTACCCTAATCCCCCTCAAGGCTCGATCCCAGGCAATCAGCTCTCAGGGTAGGGGTGCGTAAGCAGCTTTATGGTCCCTGAGAACCAAGGGTGCTCCCTGGTGCTGCATCTCAGAGTTCTGTCGCCCCTCTCCACATGGCCACAGAACAGGCGAAGGGGCAGCGTGGCCCAGACCCCCAGAAGCCTCCTGTGGAGGCTGTGGCTTCCGGGAGTGGTGCTGAGGGCCTGCCCTTGACCAGGAGGAGGAGCAAGAAGGACAGGGGACTCCGAGGGTCCCGGAAGGGTGCTGGTGGCTCCGAGGAGCAGACCCCCATCCCTGGCCCCGAGGCCCCAGGGAGCAGCAAGAGCCTCTCTGGGAATGGAGAAGGGCAGGAGGGGACAGGCCCTGCAGCCCCCAGGCCAGCCGGTCGTCGCCAGTCTCACCGACACCGCTCTGGCACCCGGCACGATGCTGCCCAGAAGACATACGGGCCCCTGCTCAACCGCATCTTCGGGAAGGTCAGGTGGGGCCCGGGCTGGGGAGGAGGGGGACACACTTGTGCCCTTGGACTCCGCCCACCCTGCCCCTAGTACTCAGGCCTCCTAGCGCCTCTGCTCCAGACCCGCGAGCCTGAGCTGTAGAAGCAGGGTTTGGGGAAGGGTTGGTCTTGGGCCTGGCTGCGAGGCGGGCAGGGCTAGTCTTCAAACCCAGGATTCTGGGAGAGCTCTGGGCCCCAGGAGCCGGAAGTGGGGGGGGGGTCATCTTTTCTCTGGGGGTCGTGGGACTTCAGCTGCCTTCTCCTGCCCTTGTGAGACTGGCCCTACCCAGGCCATCGTGGGCTAGGGCTGGAGGAGGCAGGATGGCCCCCAGGGACATGCTGGACTGTGCCTCTGCAGGACCGCGAGCTGGGCCCCGAGGAGCTGGATGGTGAGTGGCCCTTGCTGGCGGCAGTGGTGGGTGGGAGGTGCCCCTGAGCCGGGCTGCCCGGGCCTGACCTCCCTCCCCCGCAGAGCTTCAGGCCGCCTTTGAAGAGTTTGACACTGACCGTGACGGCTACATCGGCTACCGAGAGCTGGGCACCTGCATGCGGACGCTGGGCTACATGCCCACTGAGATGGAACTCATCGAGGTCTCCCAGCACGTCAAGATGCGAAGTCAGTGGCTGACCCCCACCGGCCCGGGGCGGGGCGAGGCGGCAGCCATCTGGCTCTCTGTCTCTCTGACCCTCCTGAGTCTCCTGAAAAGAGCCTCCTGAGGTTCAGTGAGACCGACTGTGACAGAACCCTGGCCGCTCCTGGCGATTAAATGTCGGATGGGCGTGCGCTTGTGTGATTATCATTAGCTAAATTGTCAAATATCAGATTCCCTTCATTCCAGGACACCTGCATGTGCTCTGTGGTTTGCAAAATGGGATGTGGCTTACGCTTGATGTGAACATTTAGCGCAATGCTTTTCTTTTCCCCAAAGCTGTTATTTGACCACCGGTGCTTTTCGTAATCGATGGCGTCTTAGAACGGCGGGACTACGTGGGCATACTCCTTAAGAGGCATTTATGGCTGCCCACGGGGTCCCAGCATGTGAGAGCCACCAACTGCACACCCCCGGAAGCACCTAAGAGTGGGTTCTCTCACCCTTGCCCCGGGATGAGGAAGGAGGTTTAGGAAGTCGCCCAAGGCCGTCGGCACCCAAGGTCACCCATGCCCCATCGACAGCACAGCCAGGGTTTAACTTTAGGGCTGCCTGGTTCCACACCTTGGCCTCTTTCCCCCTTGACACAGGTGCTTCACTGAGAGCACTCAGGCACCTGGCCCTGTCATCTCTGTGGAGAACGGGGCTCCGACCTCCTACCCCCGTCCCCGAGGGCATGGATGCTGGGTGTTCCTTCCTAGAAGTAGAGCTGGGGGGAGGCTGGCACCTGGGAAGTCCTTTCTCGGGGCCCCAGCCTTCTCCATTGTGACACTCTGCCTCCGCAGTGGGTGGCCGTGTGGACTTCGAGGAGTTTGTGGAATTGATGGGCCCAAAGCTGAGGGAGGAGACAGCACACATGTTGGGGGTGCGGGAGCTGCGCATCGCCTTCCGAGAGGTGTGGAGCGTGGTCGAGTCGGGCGCTGGGCGGGCAGCTGGGCGGCGGACCTACTGGCTTCCCATCTGGGCCAGAGAGACGGTGGGGGTGGGGCCCAACCTCTGGAGGCCCAGAGCCCTGCAGATGGTGCGACTGGGCCAGGGAGGGATTGGAGAGGGGCCATCTCGCTCTCAGCTTGAGGATCCACCCAAGGAGACTTCCTGGAGGAGGGGCCTATTGTCTCAGCCTGGGAGGAGGAGGAGGAGGAGGAGGAGGAGGAGGAGGAGGAGGAGGGTTTCGGTGGGTGAAGGTGGGGACATCCAGGCACAGGATGTGGCAAGGTGGAAACGGGTCTGGGCAGAGCCAGCTTTGGGTGGGAGGGACTGAGCCCTGCCGGGATCCTAGTTTGACAGGGACAGAGATGGACGAATTACAGTGGCAGAGCTGCGGCAGGCAGCACCTGCTCTGCTGGGGGAGCCGCTGGCGGGTCCTGAGCTGGACGAGATGCTCCGAGAAGTGGACCTCAACGGGGATGGCACCGTAGACTTTGACGGTGAGTCTCCTTCCCAGACAACCCCCCACCCCTCCAGCTCCCAGGATGATCCCAGCGCGTCCTGGGATCCCTGATCAGGACTGGCCCGAGCCTTGCCCTTCTCTCCCCCAGAGTTTGTGATGATGCTTTTCACCCACTGAAGTTCTAGAAGGGAGAATGCGTTACCCCGCTGGCCCCAGGCCAGCAGGGTTCATGCTGTACGCCCTCCCCCTGAGGCCTCAGAATGGAAGACCACCCAGCAGCCCTCAGGCTTCTTCGGTCCTACACCTGGCTGGAGAGCCGGCTCGATGTCACCCACCCCCCTTCATTCTCACCTTCCTCCCACCTGAGCTGCCTGGAGGGAACCTGCACTCCGCCGTCCATCATTCTCCAGGGTGAGCAAGATTTGGATCTCTCCACACCCTCGGTGGGTAGCAAGCTCCCTGGCACCGCAGTATTCAAAGGCAGGGGCGGGGCGTGGAGTTGGGGGGATTCTGGAAACATGGTGAATTGAGAGCGTGGCTGGATGCCTCCCACTACCCGTGTAAAATTGTTAAAAAGACAAAAACTGAACTTGAAAGAAAGCCAGGGATGACCCCAGTACTAAAGACAAAGCAAGAACTCAGAGCCGGGTGGCGGGAGAGAGGGGACAGCATGGGGGCTTCAGACATGGAGAGAGGTTCAGAAGCCTGGGCTCTGACACCCATGGATGACAGAAGACCTGTAAGAGGCTGGGGAACAGGATAGGACCCTGAGCACCTTCCCGGGTCTCAGAGGGCTACCCTGTTCTTGAAAAGGGGACCAAAAGATACCTCCATCTACCAGCGTGAGGAAGTAGCAAGGGTACGGATGTCTAGGGCCTTGAGTGGACAAAGCTACCCTAAGGAACCTGGGACTCAGGCTGGCACATTAGGCAGGAGTGTGGTCTATCTCCACAGTATGGGAAGCTGAAGAAATAGGGAGAAGCTACCGGAAGATTACTCTTCAACCCAGAGCACATGGGACTTAACAAACAACAGCCCTGTCACTTCTGAAGATGAACTCATGACAAAGAATTACAGATCACATGGGAAAACAAGTCCCCGTGAGGGAGACGAGGCAGATGCAACAAACAGGAAAATCAGCACCCCCAAGTGTAAGTAACAGAAAAATCTGAAAGAGGCCACAAAGTCAATGCAAACAGAAATGATATAAAAGAAGAGAGAGAGGCCAATAGGTAGTAACGGGATGGCATGAAACAGAATAGGAAGATTAAAAAGAATAAAAGAATTTCTGAAAATAAAGGAGATAGCCATTGGACTAAAAAAAAAAATCAACGGGTTGGTTACACAGCAGATTAGACACCATTTGAGAGAAGATTAGTGAATGGGAAGCTACATCTGAGGAATCACCTATAAGGTAGCCCTGAGGGATAAACAGGTGGCAAATATTAAAGAGTAGTTAGAAATCATCAGGAGTCTCAGGAGAAAATACAAAGAATGGACACGAGGCAACCCTCAAAGACGTGACGGCTGAAACCCTTCCATAAAGACTTCCACAAAGACAAATGCCCAGATGGAAGGAACACAGTGGAGCCTCAGAAGGATGAACAGAAACAAATATATATCTAGATGCATTCCAGCAGAACTCAGAACACAGAAGAAAACCTTATATACAATTCAACTGGAGACAAAAGTCAGATTACTTACCGAGGCGCAGAAATTAGGCCCTACGAAGGCTTCTTCTTCTTCCTTCTTTTAAAAAAATGTTTTATTATTTATTTCTGAGAGAGAGAGAGAGAGAGAATGCGAATGAGGAAGAGGCAGAGAGAAAGAGGGAGACACAGAATCCGAAGCAGGCTCCAGGCTCCGAGCTGTGAGCACAGAGCCAGATGCGGGGTTTGAACTCGTGAACCGTGAGGTCATGACCTGAGCCGAAGTCGGTAACCGACTGAGCCACCTAGGAGCCCCTCTACAAAGACTTTTCATTGGTTACAATAAATGCCAGAAGACAGTGGAATAAATTGTTCAGCATGCAGAGGAAAACGATTGCCAGCCAAGAAGACTTTACCTCATTCAATCGTTATTCAAGAAGGAAGGTGAGATATCAACTTTTTTCAGGAAACAGAGGCTGATAAGAGTTTCCTACCCATGTGCTCTCATGGAAGGGAATTTCCTTCAGTAAGAAGGAAATTGAGACCAGAAGAAAGGCGGGTATGTACTAAAGTATGGTCAGGAAAGAGATCAGTAAACATATTGGTGGAGCTAAAGAGGCAGTAACGATAAAAAAGTTAAGTTGGGGGATTTTAAAAATAAGGAGGGACTAAAATAGACAAAATAAAACAGAAGACGGGACGGAATACTTTAGATATGCTAAAATCTTTTTCTCATCTTTCCTAGAGGAGAATAGATGCATTGGTCAGCTTTAGACTTTGTTAACCATTTAAGAATAGCCATCAATACAGGGCGCCTGGGTGGCTCAGTCGGTCAAGCGCCTGACTTTGGCTCAGGTCGCGATCTCACGGTTCCTGAGGTGGAGCCCCACATCGGGCTCTCCGCTGTCAGCGCGGAGCCTGCTTCGGATCCTCTGTCCCCCTCTTTCTGCCCCTCCCCCGCAATAAACTTCAAAACAGTGCAAATCTTCATCTTTTATTTTGAAGCCATTAATATAACAGAAATAGAGATAGAATGTTCCCTTCAATGGTCCAATCCATAGAGGAAGAAAAGAGGGAAAGTGGATAATTCTTGATTAAACCAGAAGACTAGACAGCGGGCGGGGGGAGGAAGTAAAGAAAAACCTCATGAAAACATTAAAACAGAAAGTAAAACAGAGGGTAGGAGTAATCCCTAAACATATCAAAATTACAATAATTATAAGCAGATTAAGTTTTTTGGTTAAAAGAGAGTCTCAGTCCCAGAAGAAAGTTTCAATGTTCGATTGGGTTCCCTGTGACTGACAGAGACACCAAATAGCAATGCCTTAAACTGGAGAGAAGTTTATTTCTTAGGTGAAATCCAGCCGTATGGTCTTCAGGAACCCAAGCTCCTTGCACCAGGTGCTGGGGTATGCCCAAGTTTGTATGTTTTCCAGGTGGCACGATGGAGGCAGGAACAAGGAACAAAGAGGGACAAAGAGCGTGAACCACTTATACTCTATTAGGGAGGGCTCCTCACCTGGTACAGGGGGCTGCAAAGGATGCTGGGAAATGCAGTCTTTATTTGGGGTGGCCACGTGCCCAGCTAAAAACCAAAGGTTCTTCCACTGGGGGGCAGAGAGCAGCCTCTTCCCCACAGCGGAGTGTAGGATCTAAGGCACATTCGAGCAGCATAGTGAGAATCAAAAGGCTGAACGTGATGGCTTGCAACACAGATTTACTCGGAGAAAATGAACCAAAGAAAACTCATAAAAGTACAGGCATAGCAGATAGAAATGGGCTAGGAGGCAAAAAGCATTAGGGATAAAATGAGTCACAATTCACTAAAGAAATCCAACGTTCCTCGTCTGGACACAACTATCGATGTATTTTTCAACTGAAAAAGAAGTTGCATTTAGAGTTTAGATATTCATGATCCCCTGAGGATAGTGTTACTGTCAACCCAGTTTGGATTTCAAACATTAACCAGCAAAAATCAAGCACTTTAAATTCTTTTTTTTAAATTTTTAAGACAGAGAGAGACAGAGCATGAGTGGGGATGGGGCAGAGAGAGAGGGAGACACAGAATCCGAAGCAGGCTCCAGGCTCTGAGCCGCAAGCACAGAGCCCGACGCGGGGCTCGAACTCACGAGCTGTGAGATCATGACCTGAGCCAAAGCAGGAGGGTCAACCAACTGAGCCACCCAGGTGCCCCTCGTGAAAACCTTAAATGTTGTGATTCAGTGTTCTGTCGACACGTTCATATGGACTAAGGGTTGGCAAACTTTTTCTGTAAAAAGCCAGATAGTGTAAAGATTTTAGGCTTTGAGGACCCTACGGTTTCTGTCACAACTGCTCAGCTCTGCGGTTGTAGTTAAAATTGCCAAGCAGCCCCAGTCCACACACAAACAGGGATGGCTGGGGTGGAAATTTGGTAATTAACTGATTAAACTTGATTTATTGACACTGCAATTTGAATTTTGTAAACTTCGTTGTCTCAAGAAATCTTACTATTCTTTGACTTTTCCCCCAACTGTTACTAAAATATAAACGCCATTTTTATCTTGGGGACTGTATTGGGCCTGTGGGCTATAGCTTGCTTCTACCTGCCGTAGTCTTATATGGAGACTACTTCTGGAATAACTTGGTGTTAAGATTGTGGAATGACAGAGGCACCTGGGTGGTTCAGTTGGTTAAGCATCCAACTTTGGCTCAGGCCATGATCTCATGGTTCATGAGTTTGAGCCACGCATCGGGCTCGCTGCTGTCAGCACAGAGCCCTCTTTGGATCCCCTGTCCCCCGCCCCCTTGTCTGCCCCTCCCCTGCTTGCACTCGTTCTCTCTCTCTCAAAAAAAAAAAAAAAAAAAAAAAAACTTAAAAAAGATTGTGAAATGATAAAAAGTTATGAGCACAGTAGCAACTCTGTATTAATTACCTATTTGCTCACAATGAATAGTTTTCATAATTTTCCTTCTTTCCTGTTTGTTCTGATTATATTCACTGAAATGTAATTTTAGGTCTGGTTAATCTGGGAACACAAATTGTGGGCTTATGTTCTGAACGTCATTGTTATCTCACTTTTCCAATTGTTATTTGATCTCACCACAGTATTGGTCCATGATGGATTAGAAAGGAACACTGAGGGGCGCCTGGGTGGCGCAGTCGGTTAAGCGTCCGACTTCAGCCAGGTCACGATCTCGCGGTCCGTGAGTTCGAGCCCCGCGTCAGGCTCTGGGCTGATGGCTCGGAGCCTGGAGCCTGTTTCCGATTCCGTGTCTCCCTCTCTCTCTGCCCCTCCCCCGTTCATGCTCTGTCTCTCTCTGTCCCCAAAATAAATAAAAAACGTTGAAAAAAAAAATTAAAAAAAAAAAAAAAAAAAAAGAAAGGAACACTGATTCTTTACTACAGCTATTTTGAGAACCACTGATTTAGAAATTCCTGTATCCGACTGGTGCCCCCAAAAGTGCCCAGATTGGGGGGGCTGAGGTTGGGAAGTCTGGGTGGGCCAGGAGAACAGGAGTGGGAACAGGAGTCTGGGTGTTAATTCTTTCAGCAAAGTCACAGAAACGCAAAGACATTCTCCTGGCTGCTGCGGCACAGCCCATGTCTCTTCTCATCGCCATTCGTGTTTCGCTCGGAAGACAGAGTATAAACCTCTAAGTGTATGAACAGGATCTCCTCAGTCAGCCCTCCCTCCCTGGGGTGGTCAGCTGGGGACCACACAGGCTGGGTGCCCTCACCTCTCCCTCCCACCCCCAGGTGTCTTGGAAGCCTTGGGTTATGTTCCCAACCCTGCCCTTGGGCGAATCAGTCCCTCTGGATCTTGGCTTCCTCATCTGTAAAATGGGACCGAAGTGGTGATTATCAGAAATAACCTGTGCGAAGTGCTCAACGCAGGACCCGCTGCCTTCTAAGAGTTTGATAAACGGTAGCTATTATGATCTCAGATTTCAGGGTTCTCAAAGATTGTTTCCTGGCTCGTGAGATTCTGAGATGCTTTGGTTTCCCAAGATTCTGAGTTGGTTTGTTTCCACCGTTCTGTGGAGAGTCCTCGATCACGGAGGTTCTGTTACAGGCGCCCCGCCTCTCATCGTCTTCACCCGTACTTCTCCCAACCCTTGAGCCCGGAAGTAGGGCAATGGGCGGAGAGGGCTGGGCTGCTGCCTTGTCGTGGCCCACATTCAGAGCTGTGGCAGCCCAGGGCCCCAGAGCCACGTTGCAACCGGGATACCAGCCTCCAGGCCCCAGGCCTGCGTCATCCCAGTGCCCTTGGCCAGGGCCCCCTGGGCAGGCACCAAGGCTGCTGCGCCTCCAGGTAGAGAAATGGGCAGGGCCAGCTCTGCTAAGGGCTGGGTGGTGACGGGAGGCTGCTCCAGGCTTGCGGGATAGAGTCCCTGGCCCAGCTCCGCACCTAAAACGGAGGAGCAAGTCTTAGAGGATCAGGACCGTCGCGGGTACAACGGGGGGCAGACGGGGGGGGGGGGGGGAGACGGGTGGTCCTGGAGCCTTCAGCTGCAGCCAGCGCTTCCCTCAGGTTTTACGGGCAACCCCTCAGGGTTGGCGGGAAAGGAAGATCAAGGCCTCTCCTGGAGTGAAGTACATTCTTTTATTAGCACAAAACAACAACGCAGCAGCCCCCAGGCTCGAGAATAAGTTAAGGCACAGAACAGGCAAGGGACGAGTTTCCCGGGCCTGGGTAGTGGGCAAACTTCCTGAGCAAACTTCGAGGGGGCTGGGGGCTCGAGGGTCCTGCAGTCCTTCCCTTGAGATGAGGAAACCAGAGCGGGGCGGGGCCGAGGAGCGCCCCCTGGGGCCGCTCGCAGGCGAGGCTGGATCCCCGCGGTCCGCCCGCGGCTCACTTCTCGAAATAGGGCAAGTAGAAGAACTGGAAGCCCCGGTGGCCCTTGACGGCGCAGTAGATGAAGATCACGTGGTAGACTGCGGGGGCGGGGCCGGTCAGCGCCGAGACCCGCCCCCGGCCCGCCCCCCAGCTCCGCCCCGCCCCTGCCCGGAGCCCTTCCGCACCTCCCGGGACCAACAGCAGGAAGCCGGGCACGAAGAAGATGGCGCTGGAGACACCTGCAGGAGGAGGGGCCGAGTCAAGGCTGGGAGGCACCGGGCGGGACCGAGGGGGGGCGGGTCACTGTCTGGTCAAGTCTCGCTGCGGTGAAAGGGGTCCTTTCCTGCTATGAGGGTGGAAGCAAACTTCCGAGGGGGTTGGGGGCTCGCGGGTCCTGGAGGGGTTTTTCTCTTGCGGGGAAGCCCGCTGCCTGCGGAGGTAGGAGGGGGCGCTCACCTGGCGAGGGGGCCACCTCCAGTCCCACGGCGATCAGGATCAGCGCTGCACACAGATGGATCCGCGAGGGTGAGGGGGGGAGGCGGGGGCAGGGGCTGGCGGCAGGGCGGGGAACTCCACCCACCACCCCCAGCAAGGCTTAGGCCCCAGGAGTGTCCCCAGTCTGAACTGAAGGTTCCCTAGCCAGAGGACCCTTCCTGGGAAGCTCACCAAGCTCTGTGTTTTCAGAGCAGGGCACCTGGCAGGGCCTGGGAAATGTCTGAAGTGAGATTTTCCTCTGCTCCGTGGTGTGGCCTTTAGTCAATCGACAAACATTTATGGAACACCTGCTGTGTGCCTGGGACTGGGAATCCCACAGGGAAAAGCGAATGAGGTCCCTGCCCTCATGGCCCTTCCCTAGTGGTGCAACCAACAAGAAACTCCAAGCTACAATCCAGTGATGGGGGTGTGGCAGCCCAGAGCACGCGGCAGGGGGAGCCTGGGGGATCGGGAGGGGCTTCCTGGAGGCGGTAGCAATGACGCTGAGCAGGGGTGGTGACAGCTATAGCAGCTAACATTTAGTTGTTACTTACCAGGTGCTGCCAGGCACTGGGCTAAGCTTGTTACCTGCACTGCTTTATTGTCACCGTGACTGAATGAAACAGGTATTATCATCCCCATTTCACAGAAGATGAAACTGAGACGCAGGGAGCTGCATGTGGAAGGAGGAGGCGCTTGGACTCTGGAGGCTTTGCTATGGGCTTGGTGCAGGCAGAAAAGAACTGGAATGCTCCGGGCGGAGGGGGCAGCATGGCAAAGGCCTAGAGTCTGGAAGGAACTTGGGGCCTTCCAGGAGCTTCCAGAGTGGAAGACTGGAGAGGCAAGAGCCCGGGCTTGAGGAGTCTGGAAGGGCCTGTAGACCCCAACGAGGGATGTGAACTTTGGCTGAGAACAGTGGGTTTGGGGAAGTCATGGCTGGATCAACTTTTCAGACCTACAGAGTCCTGGGTCCCTGCTTAGAGGATGGGATTGGGGGCGGTGGGGGAGCTGGGCTTTCCAGCAAGGGAGCGATATGGCATGAAGGCTCGAGGGGCCACCATGGACTGTTAGGTGACTTGTGCCCCGTATAGAGCACCTGAAAAAAGGAATGGTGGGGGCTGAAACACTACCTGCCACCCTGGCTTAGGGCTGGGGGCCCTGCCCACTCAGAGGAGGTGTCTTCTAAGTCCTACAAAGGCCCTTTATAGGCCTGGTGATGTCACTGATGTGGGTTTAAATCCCAGCTCATCTACCTCACACCTGAGGTCTGAGCAAGTCCCTTTACCTGGCTGAGCCTCTGTCCTTATTTCTGGACTGGGATGGTAATAATGCTTGCCCTTGTGGGTACTGGGAGAGAGAATGAAATGGGATAAGGCAGGTGGCCCGTCTGACCAGTGCCCAGCTTGCAGCGGGGACTGGAGAAGTTGGTGGCTCCCTCCCCCCACACGTAGGCACTCAGAGCCGAGGCGAGGACGCTGCTCAGCTTTCTGGCTAGGGGACTCTGACCGTGCTGGGAGATGGAGAGCAGCTGCCGCGGCTGGGCTGTCCTCACGAGCCCCTCTTGATCCCGACCCTAGGTCCCTGCTGGGGATCCTGATTCCTCAGCCCCGTAGAATGAGTCAGAAAACATCTGGCTGGGAGATCTGTCTGCTCTGGTCTTCGCTTTCCCCATCTGGGCAATAGGTGTACCCGGTGAGGGCCAGGGAGGGGTCCTCCTCAGCTCTCAGACTCCAGGGATGGGGACACGACAGGTGCTCCGTGGGTCGGGCCGGCAGGGTGCTCAGCATCCCTGTCGACGGGGATGGGCATATCCCTGAGCACTTGTCTCTGTACTGGTTCTGGGTCACGGTCCCACCTCTCACTTTCTGTGTGACCTCCGTAAGGCCGGAAATAAGCCTACCCTGCGGCTGGCTTGAAATAGCCACAGAATAAATGGTAGCTGTTGTTCTTTTGCTCCCTGAGGGATTAAATGGCTAATTTAAAAAAAAAGAAAAGTTTGGAGCATGGGACCAGGCTCCATTTTCCACTACGTGTGATTTCCTGGCTGTGTGTCCAGGAGACCGGGCCTGCTCCCCTTAAGGCCTCAGTTTCCTCACCTGTAAAATGGGGGTGGGGTGATGGCAGTCAGCTGGATGTAGGGAGGCTCCGTGTGCCAAGGGGGACCCGGACCCTGCACGAAGGGAGGACGGCGCCCTCACGGGGGTAGGCAGGGGACCCACGGGGGCACTCACCCAGCCCCAGCAGCAGGAGTAGGAAGGAGGCCAGCACTACCCGGCGGTTCTTCTGGATCAAAGGGTGTTGCGTCCAGCTGGGGGGCAGGACAGCAGGATGAGTGTGAGAAGCGACAAGAGCCCCACCCTCTCCCATCACTCTTCCCCACCCAGAGGACTGAGGGGGAAAGCCAGGGCTGCCTGTTCGGGGTCACAGACTGCAGGTGGCTTAAGCAGGGCAGGCTCTCACCTGCAGCAGGCATGGTAGGATCGCTGGGTGCTGTTGCTGATGGTGCTGAAGGACCACTGGGAGCTGCGGATGGACGTTCGGCCGGAATCCCTGCTGGCCAGGTGGGCCCAGGGAGAGGCAGGGCAAGTGATCAAGGGTCATAATGACGTGGTGGGGCTTGGTACAGGGATTAGGATGGGTGTCCCTGCGGGATAGGGGGCACTGAGAGGGGACAGAGTGAGGAGGATTCAAGGGCTGGGGTCTCTGCAGGACCGAGGATGGAAGAAACCTGCAGATTCGAGCTAGGGATTCCTGCAGGACAGATGACCTGGGGGAAGGTAGGGGCTAGACCAGGCTAGGGGTTTTCTGCAGGAGAGAGAGCCTGGTGGGGGTGTGGGGGGGGGGTGAGGCTGGCACTGGGGTAGGGTGACCCTGCAGGACAGGGGAGCCCATGAGGGGCGTGGGGATCAGGCTAGGAATCCTTGTAGGACAGGATGTGACAGAGCTGAGTAGTGTGAGGTGGGAAACTGGCCAGGGACCTTGGGGAAAGGAGCCAGGAGCAGGGTTAGAGGCGTAGGCCGGGTCCCCACCTGGCCCTGACCTGATGCTGACTCCCCCATCCGGCTCCGGAGAGGCTTGGGCTGCATCCTCATCATTCTCCAGGTTCTATTCCAGAACACAGGGCTCAGAGGGGTTACTGGGCCCAGGCCCTTCCTCCTCCCTTCTCAGGGAGAGGAGAGCAAGCCCACACAGCTGTTTGCCTGGCCGCTTGACAGCTGCTCACCTGGCCCTCCACCCTCCCCGCAAAACGGGTTTGATGATTCACAGAAACTGAAACCCAGGTAGGAGGTGGGGGGGGGGGGTGCTGGTTGAGGGCTCCCAGCATGGTCCCAGGGCCAGGAGCGCCCCCAAGTTTGGGAGTCAGGGTGGAGCTTTCAGAATGGTATTTCAGGGGCCCAGTATGGAGGCTCCGGATTTGGAATGCCACAGGGCAAAAGTCCTGGTTTTCAGGTTTGGGGCGCAGAAATCTGATACAGGCTCGAATAAAAGGATCTTGGGGGAAGTCCCTCAGGGAGATTGGAGATTCCCAGTTTAGTGGGAATCAGGGCATGGGTAAGGACTCATCAGGTGAGTGAGGGCCTCCAGCTCTGGGGTAGGGGAGTGGGGGCGGGGGCAGGATGGGGTGGGGACTTCCAGAACAGAAGCGGGAGAGTGGAAGGCTCGAGGGTCTGCTCCGGAGTTTGGGCAAGATCTGGTTCAGGGACAAGAAGAGCTCTCTAGCCCAGCGGGGAAAGAGGGCGTTGGGTCCCGACCCAGGATAAGTGGGGACACCGGGTGGGATTTCCAGCTGGGGCTAGGGGAAGAACTCCCGGGTTCGGTGGCTGGGGACCAAAATCAGAATTGGGAGGGTCTGGGCAGGGCCTTGAATCAGTGGCTACGTAGGTAGGGGCGTCTAGACAGATTTTCCCTTGAGTTGGGGTTCTCCAAGGTCCGGCCTCGGCCTGGGGTACCCCCCGGACCCGGGCTGGGGTTGAGGTGGGCCGGGCCGTTCACCTGGTAGCGCAGCCGGGACTGCTTGTCCTCGTCGGCCACCTCGAACCGGGCTCGGCGCTCGAAGTGCAGCGGCCCGAAGCGGGCGACCCCGCTGAATTCGGGCCCCGGGCCCGCGTCCTCCAGGGACAGCTCGAAGGCGTCATCGATGCTGAACTGGGGCCGGGCGGCGCTCATGGCCCCGGCCCGCTCAGGAGCCCTGCGCCGCCGCCATCCGAGCCCGCCAGCCCCGAGCGCCGCGGCCCCGCCCCCGCACGCAGGCCCCGCCCCGTGCTGTAGGCTTAGGACTGCGACTCTCCGGCGCCCCGGCCGAGGCCCCGCCCCCACGTAACGGCCCCGCCCCTGCTCGCCCTCGGCAGGCCGGAGCTGCCGAGCGCCGAGCGGGCCAGTGGGCGGGCCCTCCTTTGGGGACGGCGCAGAGTTTCCGGCGCCTCCCAGCGGCCGCCTACGCGAGCCACAGCGGGTGCAGCGCTCGCTCGCTTGCAATTCGTAGGTCTGTGTCTTGGGCTTGGAGGGGCACCCCAGGCCCGAGATGGAGCGTTGCGCGTCCCAGCCTGCGCCTCGAGTGCCAAGGAGACTCCTAGGACCAGACTGTGTTCCCACCTTGACTCACCGCGGCTCTGCACCGGTTGGGTATTGTCACCATAGCAGGTGTGGGTTCTGAGGCTCAGAAAGCTTATGTGGCTTCCACTCCGATCCAGTCTCCACTCAGCAGCCAAAGTGATCTTTTAAAATATATCTCATCTTTTTCTCTGTGTATCACTATTAAGGAAAAAAATGTTTTGTTTTGTTTTGTTTTTAAAGTATGCTGCTAAGTCACTCCTCTGTACGAAACTGTCTCTTGGTTTTCCATTGTGTTTAGAATAATATCTGAGCTCTTTTTGACTAAGGCCTACAAAGCTGTGAATGATCTGTTCCTCGCCTACATCTTCAATCTCCTCAAGCCCCCTCTGCCCCTCTTTCACCTACCCAGCCACACAGGCCAAACTCATTGTCACCTCAGGGCCTTTGCACACGCTGTTCCCTATGCCTGGAAAGCACTTAACCTTGCTCTTTCACAACTGGGTCCTTTCATCATCTGCATCCCTGCTGGAAAGTCAGGTGTCAGAGATGCCATCCGTGATGATGCAATCTAAAGTCAGTATCACATTACACGGCACTTATCGGAGGGTAACTTATGTTACACTGTTTTATTCACCAGCGTGTCCACAGTGCCCAGAACAGTGTTTGGCCCTGAGTAGATGCTCGTTAAATATTTGTGGACGAAATGAATGAATGCTTTGCCCAAATCCCCAGTGCTTACAGGTGGTAGAACTGGGGCTGGAACCCAAGCTCCCCTGGTTCCAGGGATGCTCGTCCCCCACCCACCACACTTCATTGTATGACCTCATGGGCAGAGTTGACTCTTGCCTCCTCCTCGGTTTGTGACGCATCACCACTGTAAACAAGGCCCCTCTCGGTGTGCTCAGGCAGCTTCCTTGAATCCTGTCTGGTTCTCTTCTATACATGGCTTGGCTCCTATATGGATGCTTGCAATTTACAAACATGCTGTCGTGTGTAAGACTCATCCTGTTTACGGTTTTACACTCAACACTAATGTTTTCCACATACATCTCATTTGTTACTTCTGCCAGTTGCATGTAATATGCCACGCCGAGCATCCAGTACTCTTAGTATGCCCCACACCCTTCAGTGATGCACCCCTTAGCTTGGCCTCAGTGCCCCTGTCACATACGTCACTGCTGCGAACACCTGTCTTCAACTGTCTCCTTATGGACGGTGGGAGAATTCTCCTCGAAGTGGGACTTCCAGGCCACAGGGTACACGCACCCTCGGCTTCACAAAGCACCGACGATGCTCTCCTGGGTGGCTGTTGGAACTTCCACACTTACCGCGAGGGTTCTGGTTTGCCATCAGCACTTGGCTTTCCAGTTTTCTGATGCCTGCTAATCTGACGAATCTGAAGCGGCTCCTAACTTCCATCTGGGTTCTCTTGATGACTAGGGAATTTGAATAGCTCTTCGTGCACTTGGCAGTCACGGTGGTTCCCTCTTCTGTGAATCGTCTCTTTGGGGAGCCTTTGTCTATCTTTTCTATTGGGTTTCTAGCCTTCTTTCTACTGATTTGCATGTCTACACACAGCTAAGTATCAGTGCTTTGGTGTTGCACATATCTCTTTGTCTCCTTACTTTGTCCGAGTTTCCCTTCGTTAACAATGCTCGGAGTCCTGGGGTGGAGTGCAGGCTTGGGCCCACGTCCCACGGGGGCGTTCTCCGTGAGCGCAGCCTTGGCTCCCGCCGGACCCCCCACCGATGGATGATGGGGGCTCTGGATGCCAGCACTGCCCTGGAGTGGCTCTGGGATGGGGCCACACCCCTGCGGCAGGATCCACACCCCTGCCACCCTCCACTTGAGTTCTCTCCACATTTCTATTTGAGGACTTCTCTAAAGCCAGTGTGTGTCAAAGGACAAGGGCCTAAGACTTTCCACGAACAGCTGACCCTTCTATGTCTCCCGCTTTCTCATCCTTCTACTTCTGCTTTTTGCGTTGCAGAGCCCCTCCTACAAGTATGAGAAGAAAAGAAAGAAAAGTGAAAGAAAGAAAAAAGAGAGAGAGAAATACCACTGGCCCAGGATAGAGATGCCCACGGACAGGTTCCTGGCGGACCCAGAGTGAGGACGGCTGCTCAGAACCCGTGTCTCCGGTCGCATTGCAAACGCCCCGGCAGCAACACGCAGGAGGAAGACTCTGGCAGCGACCACAGCAAACCCTTGCCTCCTACGGACACTGGCACAAACAGGCAAATCCCCCAAGGATGGATTGGGTCCACGGGATGCGGACTAGGTTATAGGAAAGTGGTGCTAAATATCTCACTGTGTTCCCAGCTTCCATTGAGGGCAGGACCAGACCAGAAACTGTGTAAACTTCCAAGAACGTGGCCTTGCTTGGCGTGTTCACGGGTCGTTTGACCCATGATATACATGGGACTAAACCCTCGACTCATGATTTTCTACAGCATATCACTAATCAGCAAAATAAAGAACAAGAGTTTTCAGGCCACGTTCAGCCTTGAAAGTGTGCTGCTTTTTTTTTTTTTTTAAAGTTTATTTACTTATTTTGAGAGAGACAGAGGCAGCACAAGCGGGGGAGGGGCAGAGAGAGAGGGAGAGAGAAGTCTTAGCAGGCTCCGTGCTGTCAGCTTAGAGTCCAATGTGGGACTCGAACTCACGAAGCGTGGGATCGTGACCTGAGTTGAAACCGAGAGTCAGATGCTCAACTGAGTGAGCCACCCAGGTGCCCCGAAATTATTCCTCTTTAACATTCGTTAAAAACGACATCATGTTTTCTTGCCCCCCACCCACGGGTGCAAGAGGTTTTGTGTATTTTTTTTAACTAATTCATTAATTCCTTTTAAAGATTTTATTTTTAAGTAATTTGTACACCCAACACGAGGCTGGAACTCACAACCCCAAGATCAAGGGGTCACATGTTGTACTGACTGAGCCAGACAGATGCCCCTGTGAGAGGTTTGAACTTACTTTTTCTCAAGGGTCAGCCCTGCTTTGACTTTTGGTCAGAAACGGGTTAAACTGGGAGGTGTTTTGTTTCTGTCTCAAACAGGTCATCCCAGAAGAGCTTTTTTTTGGTTTGTTTCTAATGTTTATTTTTGAGAGAAAGAGAGAGAGAGAGAGCACAAGAGGGAGAGGGACAGAGAGAGGGGGACAGAGGATCTGAAGAAGGCTCTGTGCTGATAGCAGTGAGCCCGATGCGAGGCTTGAACTCACAAACCGTGAGATCATGACCTGAGCCAAAGTTGGACGCTCAACAGACTGAGCCACCGAGGCGCCCCAGAAGAGCTTTTATTTAATGTCCATTTATTTTTTGAGAGAGAGACAGAGACAGAGCACGAGTGGGGGAGGGGCAGAGAGAGAGACAGACAGACAGACAGACAGACAGAATCCAAAGCAGACTCCAGGCTCTGAGCTGTCAGCACAGAGCCCGACACGGGGCTTGAACCCACGAATTACGAGGTCATGACCTGAGCTGAAGTCGGACGCTTGCCCGACTGAGCCACCCAGGTGCCCCTGGAAGAGCTTTTGAAAAAAACAGTGCTTGTTTATTCTTTCCATACCTTAGTCTAGTATGTTTTTATGGACCACCTGCCAGAAGTCCCTTTACTCCCGGTGTCTCAAACCTGATCCGGAAGTCTGCTTCCTGAGGGATAACTTCACCCTTCCCGATAGTTTCATCATCTTTCCGGGCTTGTTCTCGGTCGAAGCAGAGGGGCAGCTGGCACGCCCCTTCCATTGTGGATCTAGGATCTCTTCATGGTAGTACTTGGCATATTCCTTAGCTTTCTCTAAACTCGTACTCCAGGCCAACTCAAAACACAAAAACCTGTGGACATACGTGGAAAATGATAACTGGTCCTGTTTGGTTCCCTCTTTTCGTCTGTTTTGCTCACAAGCCATATAGGTCTGATTGTTGGCAGTATCGTCGGAGTCGGGTGTCTGGGTCCAAATAAAGGTAGCTGCTGACCGCTGCCTGGTTTGTTTTGTGGACTAGGACCTAGAGGACCCAGGATTGTCTCACAAGAGTTCAACGTCCACTTCAAAGGCACCAGGAAAAGAGGTAGATCAAGCCATTTGCAAACAAAAATTCACTGCGTTTCCTTCCAAGGCTTTGTGAATTTGTAAAAGAAGAAAGGAAGGAAGCGGGGAGGGAGGTTAAGCGGCTGACTTTGGCTCAGGTTATGATCTCGCGGTTTGTGAGTTCGAGCCCCGCATCAGGCTCTGTGCTGACAGCTCAGATCCTGGAGCCTGCTTTGGATTCTGTGTCTCCCCCTCTCTCTGCCCCTCCTCTGCTTGCACACGCTCTCTCTCTCTCAAAAAATAAACATTAAAAAAATTTTTTTTAATATTCAGTTCATTTTTGAAAAAGAAATCAGACAATATATTCATTTTGTTCTGCTTCTACTTTACACAAACCTTCGTTAAAAGAAAGAAAACCAGGGGCGCCTGGGTGGCTCAGTCGGTTGAGCGTCCGACTTCGGCTCAGGTCATGATCTCGCCGTCCGTGAGTTCGAGCCCTGCGTCGGGCTCTGTGCTGACAGCTCAGAGCCTGGAGCCTGCTTCCGATTCTGTGTCTCCCTCTCTCTGACCCTCCCCCGTTCATACTCTGTTCTCTCTCTGTCTCAAAAATAAATAAACGTTAAAAAAAATTAAAAAAAAAAAAGAAAGAAAACCAATCCTCCGTTTTATATATTCAAGTCCATCAGGTTTGTGTTCTTTGAGTTTTGTTTGAAGTGTTTCCCCATCCCAAGATTATAAAGATATTCTCCAGTGTCGTATTCTAGTGGCCTGATAGTTTTGTTTTCTTTTAAGTTTATTTATTTTGACAGAGAGGGAGGAAGGGAGGAGCAGAGAGAAGAGAGAGAGAGAGAGAGAGAGAGAGAGAGAGAGAGAGAGAATCCCAAGAAGGCTCAGCTCTATCAGTGCAGAGATCCATGCGGGGCTGAGTCCATATGGAACTCATGAACTTCGAGACCATGACCTGAGGAAAAATCAAGAATCGGAGGCTTAACCGGCTGAGCCACCCAGGCGCCCCTGGCCCGATAGTTTTACTAAGTGTCACAATAAGATAGTTCACGGAATCTGGAGCCAGACCACTGGAATACTGGTCTTCTTACCAGTGTTGGGATTTGGAGGGCCAGGACTAGTGTAAAAAAATTAAGTGGATACCAAAAGATCCGGTAAGCAAGGTCAATAATACTTCAATGCATTGTTTTTCAAAGTCAGATTTAAGGCGAAAACACACGATGAACAAAATATCAACAATTCAAATAAAGATACAAATTGACTTTGCACAGCTCACATCCTTCACCTCACCCTCATCCAGCCGTGAGCAAGTTACATAAATTCTCTGTGCCTTCGGTTCCTCATTTGTCAGATGGAGGTAATAATAGTATTTCCTTCATAGCATTCACTTAGCATTAAATGATTTCCTGCACAGTAACGGGCACGGCACATATGAGCACTCGATCAATGGTAGGTATCACAATTTATATTAAGATCCTTAAGGCCACAGATTCTGTCTCTGGATGTGGTGCAAGAAGGGATCCAGATGTGTTTCAACGTAGAGTGAGCCAGTTTTCCCAGCATCACCGACCAATCAGTTCTTTCTCCCTCGGAACTGTGGTCCCACTTTTATCATACAAGTATGCAGTTGTTAGCATACATACGTATTTTAAGCTCTCCTTTGGTTCCTTTCATCTGCTTGACTAATTCTCAGTCGGTATCACATGCTATTGATTATTATGGTTTACAGTGGTTTTTGTTTGTTTCAGAGAGAGAGAGAGAGAGAGCATGAGTGGGGGAGAGGGGCAGAGGGAGAGAGACAGAATTTCGAGCAGACCCCGTGCTCAGCTCGGAACCTGATTCGGAGCTCGATCTCATGACTGCGAGATCGTGACCTGAGCTGAAATCAAGAGTGGGACGCTTAACTGACCGAGCCACCCAGGCGCCCCATACGGTGTGGTTTAATAGGACAGGGCAAGCCCCGCCCCCTCCCACCTTTGGTCATCTTTTGCAAACTTGACCTAACTTTTTATGAACCTTTATTCTTCTAGAGAAATATTGTAACAGTGTTTTCCAAGTTCTTCAGAAACCCTCTTAATTTTCACTGGGATTTCAATGAAATTTCTAGATTGATATCAGGAGAAATCACAGCTTCAAATGTTAAGCTCTTCTAATCATTAAAAAAGTATGTCACTTCAGTTATTCGTGTCTTCTTTTATGTCCTTAAATTTTTTCGCTCCGCAAACTCAAGGCTGTGTTTTTACTTCTGAAATGCTTTCTGACTTTTATTGCTCTCATGAGTGGCATCTTACGTTCTATTACATGTTTTAGTGAGTTATTGTTGGTTTGAAGAGTGTTGTTAACTTTTGGTAGCTTTATTTTATATCCCTGAAACACTGAAGAATTCTCTAATTTGTTAAAAAAGTCTGCCCATAGATCCTGTTGGATTTTCTATGTAGATAGAATCACTCTCACAATTTCTTTTTCTTGGTTTATTGCTTTGGCCAGGACTTCTTTTTTTAAAAATTTTTTTTTAACATTTATTTATTTTTGAGAGACAGAGAGAGGCAGAGTATGAGCAGGGGAGGGGCAGAGAGAGAGGGAGACACAGAATTCAAAGCAGGCTGCAGGCTCCGGGCTGGCAGCACAGAGCCTGAGGCGGCCCGAACTCACAAACCATGAGATCGTGACCTGAGCGGAAGTTAGGCGCTTAACTGAGCTGCCCAGGCGCCCCTGGCCAGGACTTCTAATACTATGCTGAACAGTATTGTTGGTAGAGAGCATTCCTTGCCTTGTTCCTGATATTGAAAGGAATGTGGGGCTAAATGGGTGATGGGTATTAAAGAAGGCACTTGTTATGATGGGCACTGGGTGTGAATCCCTAAATCCTACTCCTGAAACCAGTATTATACTGTAAGTTAACTAGAATTTAAGTAAAAATTTGAAACAAACAAAAAAAGAAGCGTGAATACTTATTCCATCATACTTAATCACATATGGCTTTTTATCATTCTGAGAAAGCTCCTCTTTTTTCCTAACTGTAAGTTTTTATCATAAATAGTCACAGAACTTCATCAAATGCCTTTCCTGAATATTTTGAAATAGCCATATGAGTTTTCTCCTTCAGGTCACTGATGTGATGAATTGCAATGATAGATACTTCTAATGTTAAACCATTCCTTTGTCACTGGAATGAGCTGTACTTGATCTTGATGCTTTTAATTTTTCTCTGAAAAAAATCAATTTTTAATTGTGAGGAAATACACATAACATAAAATTTGCTATTTTAAACTTTTGTTTTGTTTTGTTTTAGAGACAGAGAGAGTGCGCACACAAGCGGGAGAGGAGCAGGGAGGGAGAGGGAGAATGAGAATCTTAAGAATCTGAAGTAGGCTCCAGGCCCAGTGATGAGCCTGACTTGGGGCTTGATCACAGGGCTTGTGAGATCACGAACTGAGCTGAAATCAAGAGTCCAGAGCTTAACAGACGGAGCCATCCAGGCGCCCCAATCTGAAACATTCTTAAATGCACAGTTAAGTAGTGTTAAGTATATTCACACTGTTATACGACCAATCTCTAGGACTTTTGCATATTGTGAAACAAGTTCTATATTCATAAAACAACAATTCTCCATTTTCCCTTCCCCCAGCCAACCACTGTTCAACGTTGTATGAATTCCACTACTCTAGGTACCTTATATAAATGGAATTATATTGTAGTTGTATTTTTTTTTTTAAAGTTTATTTACTTATTTTGAGCAGGCGAGGGGCAGGAAGAGAGAGAGCGAGAATCCCAAGCAGGCTGCACACTGTCAGCACGAGCCTGATGTGGCGCTTGAACTCAGGAGCCATGAGATCATGACCTGAGCGGAAACCAGGAATCCGAGGAGGACGCTTAACCCGCTGAGCCACGCAGATGCCCCCACCTCCCCCGCTCCCCCCGCCCCCTAACTTGTCTTTTTGAGAATGACTTTCACTTAGCATATTGATGCCTTTTTATATACACTAGTGGATTCAATTAGCCTAATATCTCAATTAGTCTTTTCCACATCTATGCTTATCAGTAAAAATACTTTCCTTGTCTTGTGGTATCCTTACCTGGTTCAGGAACAATCAAGGTTAACCTCAGCTCATAAAATATATTGGTCAGCTTTTCCACTTTTTCTATTTTCTGTAACAATGTGTATAAAATACAGACGACTTGTTGCTTCAAAATTTGGCAGAACTTGCCTATAAAACTTCCTGTGTTGGTAAAACGCAAAAACCAAGCAAACAAAGCACATTTCCTTTTCCGCTTTGAGGTCCCACCTCTCTAGGGGGACTTGTTGTGGGAAATGAATCACAGTAAATATCTGAAGCCTTTAGCACCTGGGTCAGAAGGGAG
The DNA here is from genome assembly GCF_023721935.1 of Panthera uncia. Taxonomy (NCBI): domain Eukaryota; kingdom Metazoa; phylum Chordata; class Mammalia; order Carnivora; family Felidae; genus Panthera; species Panthera uncia. Next base: position 4,220,153 of record NC_064808.1, on the reverse strand, counting down.
GGACAATAATCCTTCCCAGTTAGGAGGATACGATGAAGGCCCAGCTCAGGCCTCAAGACAGTCCCCTTACTGGGTTACCTTGACATTGGGAGAAGACTCCTACCGCTATTGTTCACGGCTAGTTTCCAGAGGCCGAGGGAAACCTTGCTTTAGCCCACAAAGTACCTCACTTCCCTCAGTTATGTATTTCCTAATATTTAATGTGCACCTACTGTGTGCTTGTCACTGTGGATTCAGTGGACGACACACTACTCCCGAGCCCACAAGGGGCTCTCACAGTCTCTTGGGAGTTTACTGTACTCCCAGGAACACTGAAGCCCTCCCTCCCCTCCCTCTTACTCCTCGTTTTATTTTTTATTTTTCACTTATCTATTTTTAAAGAGAATAATCCAGGACGCAAAAGTCACCATTGTGCTAGAGATGCAAAAAGAAAAGGCCTGAAAAGAATACACAATAATAGTAGTTTTAGGGAGTGGCGTTGCGGATGGGGTCCTCCCATTCTCCGAGCCCTGTAATGTTGTCCAACTACTACAACTTTAAACGGGCTGGCGGGGGGGCCAGGCACACAACCACTCGCGAGGGCGGTCCAAAGCCACACAAGGACGCAACTGCTAGGGACGCCCCACCCCGCCCCGCCCCGCCGGGCAGACCCTGGCCCCGCCTCCCTGACAGACCCCGTCCCTCCTCCAGAGGGTCTCAGGCCCCGCCCCTGGGTGACGCGCGCGCTCGGCCGCCGCGCAGACAACCAATCACCGTCCGCTTCTACGTTTAGTCCCTTTTTGGCGTCCGCCCTCAGCCAAAATGGCGCCGTCTCGGAAGTTGCCGAAGCGCTAGAAGTTGCCGAAGCAGGTCCGGAAGCTGCCGAACGGGTCCGGAAGTTACCGAAAGAGAGCAGCGGGGAAGAAGGATGGCGGATCTCATCGCAAGACTCCGGGAGGACGGGATCCAGAAGCGTGTGATACAGGAAGGCCGAGGAGAACTCCCTGACTTTCAGGATGGAACCAAGGTTCGTGCCTAGCCCCCTCCCCTCAACCCTTCTGCGGCGCGGTGCGCATGCGAGGCGGGAGGAGGCCTTAGGCGAGAGGTTGCGCATGCCCAGATAGTAGTGGCCGGTGACCCTACTGCTCACATGCCGAGCTCGACGCTGGTTGGTCTGAATTTCAGTACGGGGTGAATTTGGATACGTCTGCCTCGCCCGTGGCTCGGCCGTGTGGCTGCATTGGTCGGGGAGGCCGTCAGTCATCGTAAGAACGTTGCAGGGGTTTGGCCTCAGTGTCTAAGCCGACCCGGAGCTGGAGGAGACCCGGAGCAGGAAACCTGGGACCTTGGAGGTGCCCCAGGACTGGGGAAGGGAGCCCGGGGCCTCCGGGTTGCAAGGTTGAAGTTCTTGTATAGATAGGAGGGCCTACTGAAAACAGTTAAACCAGCTCCCATTGTTTAGATGGGAAAAGTGAGGCCCCAGGGCACGCAAACCCATTGAATATGCCCAGAGGTCAGGTCTGCCAGACGAGAGCCTTTCGGCAGCTCTAAGTGATGTTGCTCAGGACGGACAAGGGCTGGGACTAGGGCTCAGAAGGTAAAGAACCTACCACCCTCCTCCTTGGTACATCCAGCCCTCTTTGATCCCCTCCCCCAGACAACCTATGCCTCCGGGCTTCCCTGCTTCTGCTCAGGCAGGTCCCTCCTCCTGGAGTGCCTTTCCCGGTTGCCACTTGTCTGTAGAGTAAGGAGCTTCCCAGGGGCAGCCCCTGGGCCCAGCAGAGCAGCCACACAGAACATGCACAGGGAGAGAAAGATCAAAGATCCTGGCCTAGACTGAGGACACCACAAGTCAGAGCAGCTGTGAATGAACACACGCTCCTGGGGTAGAACTGTGCCAAGGTTGGGCGGGTAAAGATCCTAGCCTGGCTCGGTGTGAGTGCCCTGACAGCAGAGGGGAGCTGCATGGTTCTGGTGATCAGTTATATTGAGAGGGATCGTTTCTGAGCGGAGAGAAGAGGTGTGGGTGTGGATGCATGCTCCCATGGGCCGGGGGGTTGATGGCCTTGAAGAAGGTCCTGGTTATTAAATAACAATCCCCAGGTTAGATTGAATGCTACTAGTGCACTGTGCTAAATGCTACACAAGTTTATTTCCTTCCATTCCCACAATGTGGGATAGGTACTGTTGTTGACGTGGGCTTCTCTATGTCCTGCCAAGGGTTCAGTCTTCAGATTTCTTCTCTCTGTACTCACCCCCAGATGATTTCCCCCAGGCTCATCTCTAAAAAACTCTCAGGCGTCTGGGTGGCTCAGTTGGTTAAGCGTCCGACTTCGGCTCAGGTCATGATCTTGTGGCTCTGAGTTCAAGCCCCACGTTGGGGTCTCTGCTGTCAGCCGCAGAGCCCGCTTTGGATCTTCTGTCCCCCGCCTCTCTCTGCCCCTTCCCCTCTTGTGCACGTGGTCTGTCTCAGAAATAAATAAACATTTAAAACATAATAGTAGGGGCGCCTGGGTGGCTCAGTCCATTGAGCATCCAACTTTGGCTCAGGTCATGATCTCGCAGTTCATGGGTTCGAGCCCCACATCGGACTCTGTGCTGACAGTTGGAGCCTGGAGCCTGCTTCGGATTCTGTGTCTCCCTCTCTCTCTCTGCTCCTCCCCCATTTGCACTCTGTCTGTCTTGCTCTCTCAAAACTAAATAAACATTAAAAAAAGTAAAAATAAGAAATTCTCCTTGCCCGGACTACTCCCACATGTGTATTTCTTTTTTCTTTTCTTTCTTTCTTTCTTTCTTTCTTTCTTTCTTTCTTTCTTTCTTTCTATGTGAAGCTATCTTTTTAATTTATTTATTTTGAGAGAGCACACACATGTGCACATGCTTGTGTGGGGGGGGGAGCGGGCAGAGAGAGAGGAAGAGAGAGAATCCCAAGCAGGCTCTGCACCATGAGCCCGGAGCCTGGAGCCCAACTCGGGGCTCGATCTCACAAACCTGAGCCAAAATCCGGTAGGATGCTTGACCGACTGAGCCACCCAGGCGTCCCCCACATGTGTATTTCTGGCTGCACCTCTTCCTTAAACCTGCTCCCAAATCACCATCTCCGCTTGGATGTCTGGTCAGCAGCTCAGACTTCACCCATGCGCCCAAGCCTTCCCCGTCTCAGTTAAGGGCCCCCCGACCTTCTGGTTGCTCAGGCAAAACACCCCCCCAGTCTCTGCGGCCCCTTTAGTTCTCTTCGGTTCCACAAGTCTTCAGAATGCAGCCGGGATCTGACTGCTTCTCACCACCTCTCCCATTACCACCTTGGTCCAGGCCGCTGTTGTCCCCCCAGGCCTACTGTGGTAGTCTCCTAACTCCCCTAACGTCCTCACCACAGCCTCCAGGCGCTGCGGGATCCATCCCTGCAGACCCCGGTGACCCCACAGTGCACCCCTCCCCTCGTTCACTCTGCTTCTGCCACACTTGTCTTGATGCTTCTTCTTTTTTTAAATGTTTATTTTTGAAAGAGAGAGAGAGGGAGACACAGAACCCGAAGCAGGCTCCAGGCTCGGAGCCGTCAGCGCAGAACCCGACACAGGCCGCGAGATCATGACCTGAACCGAAGTCGAAGCTTAACCGACTGAGCCACCCAGGCGCCCCTGCCTTGATGCTTCTTGAACACACCACACAATCCCACTGCTGCTCTTTTGGCCTAGAAAGTTCACACCCCTTTGTACCCCAGCATCTGTCTGGTGTGCTTTCTTCTGTACTCTGTTCGGATCTCTGCTTATGTTGCCTCCTCAGAGAGTCCCCCCGCTGCCCTGTGTATAGATTCGCCCTGTCTTATTCTGCTGCATTTTATCTTCTGATCCATAACCCTTAGCTCCACTGTTTTGTTTGAGGCTCATCTCCTTCCTTTAGAAGTTCCACGTGAACTCCATGGGCACAGGGTCTTTTGTCTGCTTTACCTACTACTGTGTCTAGCACAGAGCTCAGGCACGTAGTAGGTGCTCAGTAAATATTTGTGGAAACGATATTTGGAGCCAGAGTGCTTGAGATCCCATCCCAGCCCGTCCCCCCCACCACCCAGCCATGTGACTTGGGCCCCTTACTTCCCTCTCTGTGACTTAGTTTCTTCCCCTGGGTGGTGGGCTAAAGGTCAGGTGGTGACCCTCGGGCAAGCCCTGTCCCTTGGCGCTATCTGCAGGCTGAGAGCTGGGCTTGTCCTTGGGGGCTTGGCGGGAGTGTGTGCCCTCGCCTTATCCCACATGTGGCCCGCAGGCCACATTCCACTACCGGACTCTGCACAGCGACAAGGAGGGCACTGTGCTGGATGACAGCCGGGTGCGTGGCAAGCCCATGGAGCTCATCATTGGCAAGAAGTTCAAGCTGCCTGTGTGGGAGACCATCGTGTGCACCATGCGTGAAGGGGAGATCGCCCAGTTCTGCTGCGATGTCAAGGTACCCGATGTCCCGCACCTGCCTGTCGTGTCTGTGCAGTCATCCCCTATTCCCCATCCCAGGGCCTCTGCCCTGGTTAGGCCTCCTCCAACTCCCTCTAGGGCGCCATACCAACGGGACGTTAGGGTCCTGGCCTCTTCTGCCTTCCCCTCTTCATAGACAGGCTGCAGCCAGGGGATTGCACATGACCCATACGACTCCTTCTTCAGTCCTCTCTGGCTCCTAATCATTGCCAGGCTAGACATACATAAGCTGTAGGGTCTGACCCCTGTCAGCTTTCCCCTCCCACTCACCTCCCTGCCTTTCCTTTCCATCCCCTTCTCAGCCAAGATTCTCCCTCATCCTTCAAAGTGAATTCCTGGGTTCACTACCCCCAGGAAGCCCTCCGTGACTGCCGGTGGTTGGCTCAACACCCTCCCCTGGATCCTCTAACCCCTTATGCCCTGCGTGACCAGGATCTGGTCCTCTACCTGGGTCTGAGCTACAGCAAAGCAGGGATTGGATGTGTTTACCCCCAGCTCAAAATGCTCAGCACCGAGACTTAGGACATGTCTGCCGGCTGGATGTTACTGTAGCAGTCTGCCCCCGCTGCGGACAGTAGGGACCGTGAACGGAGCTGGTTGAACTGGGGAGTCTGGGTCCCATCATCTCAACAGCTGTTCCTAGTGAAAGTCAAAGACCAGGTCCTCTATGCCTAGAGGTCTCCGCTGAGGGCTTTGAGCCCTACCTTAGGCCCAGCCCTGAGATAGGCCCTGAAGGGGGTGGGGGTGGGGCGGGGGAGAAGGAAGAGACACTGAGAACAGAACGTAGGGGACCCCAGTAGTGGTGACAAGTCCAGCTTGTGGGCCACACCCCTAGGAAGATGGGGGAAGAGGCATGAATCCCGCTGAACTTGTAAGGGCAGGGAGACGGGTTCACAGGGAGCGGGAGAGTGTGTGTTTGTGTTGGGGTAGGAGGGGTAGGTGCTTGGCTTGGTTTGGTGGCCAGAGAGTGTGGCAAGAGCTGGGGACTTGGCCAGAATAGAAGGCTGGGAGGCCCGGGGACTCCTGAGGGAAAGGCCCTCCTGCGTTTCAACCGGACCGGTTGCTGCCCCTCCTTGGGCTTCAGTGTCCTTTCGAAGGTGGTGGTGGGGCCAGGGGCTGGGCCTCTTGGGCCCGGTGACCAGGTAGCCCCTGCTGACAGAACCCCTGGTGCCCGCTCGCCTTTTTGCAGCACGTGGTCCTGTATCCGCTGGTGGCCAAGAGTTTACGCAACATCGCGGCTGGCAAGGACCCCCTGGAGGGCCAGCGGCACTGCTGCGGGATCGCCCAGATGCACGAACACAGCTCCCTGGGCCATGCCGATCTGGACGCCCTGCAGCAGAACCCCCAGCCTCTCATCTTCGACATTGAGATGCTTAAGGTGAGGGGCCACCAAGCCCCAGGTGCCTCACCAAACCAGCCCTGCCTGGCCTCACCGCGGGACCTGGCCCTGCCGGCCTGCCTGGGGCTGCTGGGCTCAGTGGATGCACTGTTGGGGGCGGGTGTTGGGACAGGACAGGGGTGTTGGTACGAGAACAGCTGGCGGGGCCCCCGGCAGTCCCCGTGGGTGTCCCTCCTGGGGCCCCTCTGCTTCCACCCGTCTCTGTGAGGGTGGGGACTGTCCCCATCTTGTTCACTGTTCTATCCCTGGAACCTGGTAGTGCTCGCCAGGTAGGAGGCGCTCCTAGAGCGTTTGTTTGTTGAATGGTCACCGGATGAGCAAGGGGCTCTGTTTCTGGTATTTAGCGTCCAGACGCCCGGCCGGCCCAGAGGTCAGGTCTGCGGCCGGAGAAGCGGCGGTGCCCCTGGGGCCGCCCCCTGACTTGGCCGGCGCTCTGGCAGGTGGAGAACCCCGGCACGTACCAGCAGGACCCCTGGGCGATGACGGATGAGGAGAAGGCGAAGGCGGTGCCGGTCATCCACCAGGAGGGCAACCGGCTGTACCGTGAGGGCCACGTGAGGGAGGCGGCCGCCAAGTACTACGACGCCATCGCCTGCCTCAAGAACCTGCAGATGAAGGTGCCGCCCAGAGGCTGTGGTGGAGGGGGCGAGGTGGCGCCAAGGGACCCAGCTCTCAGCATCTCCCGCCCTCCCCCCCCCCCCCTCGCCCCCCCCGCCCCCCCCCCCCCCCGCCCCCAGGAGCAGCCTGGGTCCCCTGACTGGATCCAGCTGGATCAGCAGATCACGCCGCTGTTGCTCAACTACTGTCAGTGCAAGCTGGTGGCCCAGGAGTACTACGAGGTGCTGGACCACTGCTCCTCCATCCTCAACAAGTATGACGGTGAGCGCGGGGCACCGGGCTGCACAACTGGGCCTCTGACCGCCCCCTGCCCCCCCCCGCCCAGCCGCCGAGCCCCTGCACGAGCCCGCACAGATGTCCTCCACCCAGGCGGGGCCGGGGGCCCTGCTGTGCCAGTGACCTATGAATGTGTCATGGGGTCGGAGGTGTGGTTGGCATCCTCAGGTCGGGAGGGCTCTGCCCCACGAGGGGCCCGTGGTGCCAGAAGTCAGGCCGGATGGCTGGCTGGTCCCCCCGACTCATGCCTTCGCGTGCCTGCTGCCCGCTGGTACCCCTGCAGACAACGTCAAGGCCTACTTCAAGCGGGGCAAGGCGCACGCGGCCGTGTGGAATGCCCAGGAGGCCCAGGCTGACTTTGCCAAGGTGCTGGAGCTGGACCCCGCCCTGGCGCCCATCGTGAGCCGTGAGCTTCGGGCCCTGGAGGCGCGCATCCGGCAGAAGGACGAAGAGGACAAGGCTCGCTTCCGGGGCATCTTCTCCCACTGATGGGGCTCTGCCGGCCCTGCCTGCCCTGCGTTGCCCCCTGCTGCTGCCGCCAGCGCCCCTGCCCCCGCTCCGTCATGCTTCTCTGTATATAAAGGCCGTATTTATCTCTCCCTGGTCCTGCCGGGCTGAATCCATTGTGAGAGAGCATTTCCTGGTACTCGGGTGGTCTTGGGAGGCAAAGGATCGGGGTCCTCCCTCTCTGGGCCTCAGTGTCCCCAACAGAGATAAGGAGGATGGTCTCTGTCACAAAGGAAGTGTGTTTTGCTGGCCACGTGCCAGCTGAGGTGCCTGGGAGCCTTCAGTCTTCAGGGGGAGACAAAGGCACAGCCAGGGGGCTCCGAGTGAGACGGTCCCCCAGTGCAGCTCTCCCCTTCAGCCTCTGGTCCCGTGGCCTCACGGCCCCCGCTTCGGGAGGCAGAGGACTCAGTCGGAAGCCCAGTCTGGGCCCCTGCGAACTGAAAGGCCGGCTCAGGTCTGGAGGGCTGGATGAGGTGGGAGGACTATTCAGGAGGAGGCCTCAGGTAGGGAGGACACAGCCCTCCATGAGACCTCCAAGGCCCAGGCCCCCATCCTGGCCTCGCCTCTAACCTGTGTGACCCTAGTCACATCCCGGCCCCTCTGCCCTTCAGTGTCCCCATCAAACTGGAAACTGGGCTCGGTTGCCCTGTGGTACCAGACAGGTGGGCAGTCAGGTGGGATGCAGGTGGTTTATTTTCATGGATTCACACACACTGGAAAAGCCTCTGGGCCGCATCCTCCTCCTCTCCCCCCCCCCCCCAAGGCTGGGTGCCTCCCCCGTGAAAGGGAAGTAACACCGAGGGGCAGACAAAGATGTAGGGTGTGGGGTTGGGGGGCCAGAGGTCTGGGCCCCCAGCCTCCCCCCGTGTGCCATTCGGGCCCCTCGAGTGCATGAATAAATAACTCCGGGCCACCACGGTCCGGGCCTCACTCTTCGATGTCCAACTTGAGGCTGATGCTTCGGGGCTTGCCTCGGGCCAGGGTGGTGGGCGGTGTCCCCGGGCTCTCCCGCTCCACCTGACTGGGCCCCCTGGAGCGAAGCAGCTGGCTCTGCTTGCGGAGGAAGTCCACGGGGGCGGCCCCAGCATAGCTGCTCTTGGCCAGGGCGGCTCTGGAGGGCCCCGTGGGGGCGTGAGGGTGGGAGCCTGCCTCCAGTTGGCCCAGGTGGGCCACGTAGCCATCTGACAGGAACTGTGGGCAGAGACGGGTAGGGCTGAGGGCACTGCTGGTCTCAGGCCCACACGCAGCCTCACCTGTCCCCGTCCCCCAGGCTCGTGGGCAGTGCTGGCAGCATTACGGACCCGGCACAGCCTGACCCGGTGTCTTCTCTCAGCAGATAGGAACCCCAGACCGGGAGCCAGAGCACCCCGGCTTTCCTCCTATCTCTGCCCCTCTCCGGGCTTCAGTTTCCTGGGATCTTGGCGGGAAGTAACAGCGGCTGACAGTAAGCACCTACTCTGTTCCCACCCCCGTAGGCATTAAGTGGTGTTCGTGAAAGCTGTGGGGGTTGGTGCCATGTCATCACTTCCGTTCTACAGACAGGAAATTGAGGCTCAGGAAGCTCAAGGTCCATGGCCAGGGCCATGCGGGGGTGGATACGAACATTCAAGGTCTTGAGCACACTTCCGCCTGTTACCTATCCCTGCCCAGCAGCTTCGAGCTGTTTATGACTCCTGTCCTAGGAGGAGCCCAGTCCCCTGAGGCCAGCTGGCCTTTTTGTAGCCGCCCCCGTCAGGTGCTTCTTCACAGAGGTGGTCTTCGTGGCCTCACACCCAGGCTCCGGCTCCCCGGCCAGCCCCCAATCCCGGCCTGCACTTGGCTCTCACCTGGCACTGAGCCTGCAGCTTCCGCACCGCACGGCCCACGATGTAGGTCTGGCTCGGGGGCAGGCCCAGGGCCGCGTATACGGCCACGTCTTTGGGGGACCCATAGCCGGCCACGATGTTCAGTTCTACCTGTGGCAGGAGAAGCCAGTCAGCCACCCTAGGGCCGTAAGACTGTGGCGCTCGGCTGGGCATCCAGGGTCTGATTGCTTCAGGGAGGGTCTAGCCGGACGGAGGCGGGGCCACGGGGGTCCTAGGTCACCAGGCCCCGACACTAGCGGGAGTTAGTCCAGAGGACTAGGGGCCTCTCGGACCACTAGGGGGCCGGGCCCTCGGGGGCCCCTCTTGCCAGTTAGGGTCCCGGGCCCGTGGGGGTGGGACCAGATGGGCCTGCACAAGTCCTACAGCCCCAGGCGGGGACGAGGGCGGGGGCGGGCCCTCCCCAGCCGCACCTCCTGCACCAGGCTCTGCAGAAACATCGCCTTCTGGCGCAGCGGGTCGTGGGTGAGGCCATCGCAGAAGGAGACGACGCCGTGAGGAAAGTTGTGCTGCGACAGCCAGGCCACCACGCGGTGCTTCTGCATATCGGGCCGGCCCGTTACGTACACGATCAGGTAGCCGGCGTCCTGCCAGTGCCTGTGGGGTGGGACGGCGGTCGGTTCCATCTCCGAGGGTGGGGTCGGTCACCGCGACCAGCCGGGTGGCGCCGCTCCTACCTGACCACGTCCACTGCGCCGGCGCGCACCTTGGGGTCGCTGCCCATGATGGAGACGCTGGCGGTGAAGGAGCCGTCGATGCTGAAGACCACGGCCTCCGTGCCGCGGGCCACCACGGTCAGGCAGCACTCGGCGTACGTGTGGTCGCCCCTGCCGCCCACGGACGGCGTGAGCGGCGTGGGTCGAGGCCGGCGGAGCCCCCGCCCCGCCGAAGCCCCGCCCGCCTGGCGCTCACCTGACCACCATGCGCACCGGGTAGACGCCGATGCCCAGCGCGCGCTCCAGGGGCACCGAGAAGGTGAGGCGGCCGGAGCTGTTGGTGACCTCAGTGCCGAAGTGGATCCACTTGCCTGACAGCGGCTGCGTCATGACGTAGACGTCCACCTGGTGGGGAGAGCGGGCGAGGGGGCCCGTGGGGCGGAACCTGAGCGGAGGAGGGTCTGGGCGGGCTGTCGTCGGGGGTAGACGGGACCGAGAGTTCCCTGCGGGTGCGAGGTCGGCTCGATGGGGGCGGGTCTACCCGGGGCCAAGACGGCCGCGTCCTGACCTTCTCTCCGGTGAGCGTGACTACGTCCAAGGGCCCGTACATGAAGCGCCCGTTCAGCACCTGGGGGCGGCCCTCGCACACCACCGTGTCGCTTGCCCGGTGGTTGGAAGTGACATTCTGGCGAGAGGAGACGGCGTGAGACCGCGGCCGGGAGACGACGTGGATGCAGGAGCGGCTGCTGAGGGGGACCCTAGCCCAGGTGGGGGCGGGGCCTCTGCAGGAGGAGCGAGGCCCGAGTGGTGGGCGCTTTCCCGCCCCCCACCTGAGGTCCCGAGTGCCTGTGTGCGGACTTCGGCTCCCAGGGAGCGGAGCCGTGACAGGACGGGATGCAGAGGATGAGGCTGGGTGGGGAGAGCTGGGATCCGAGGCCCGAATTAGCGGTGGAAGGGGAGGAGGTTCCTGGTTCCCAGGGGCGGGACCGAGACTCGAGGGGGCGGGGCCAGGACTACAGCGGGCTGGACGGCCCCCGGGGAGGTCGCGGGAAGGTGGCGAGGGGCGGGGATGCTGCGGAGAGAGGGCTGGGCCTCTCTCCCCAGAATCTCCCGAGGACCCGAGGGGGCGGGCACGTACCCGGATCTTGACTTGCGTGCGTTTGCGCTGCCACTTCTCTCTGGGGAAGGCCGGGCTGTAGATGGACGGCTCCTCGCACTCCGTCAGCTGTGGCTGCTCCTTCTCGATCACCTGTGCACGCGAGGCCACGTGACCGGGGGACCTGGGTCTGCCCCTCCTCTGGCCGGCGGCTCCCCATCCTTGTCCAGTGCTCGTCTCCCACCCTGTATGCCCGATCCCCGAGCCCACCTGGCGCAGGATGAAGGCCACCACATCAGCCGACTCCCAGTAGCTGGCGTGGAAGAGGTGGGGCAGCGTGACGGTGGGGAAGGCGGTGAGCGCCTCGGGGCAGTACAGCGAGTAGTCAATCCGCTTCGTCCCCCACCAGCGCTCCAGGACTGCACGGCCACGTTGGGCAGGGAGTCAGGGGTGGCCTCCCACCTCGTGCCCACGTGTCTGGCCCCTGGGTACTCTTTCCTCCCTCTTTTCTGCCGAGCCTGCTCTTTGCCAAGCCCAGGGATGGGTACCGGGGGCCCCCTCGTCCCAGAGCAAACGCTGGGGGGGGGGGGGCGCAAGGGTGTTTCAGCTGGGCTTTGGGGGGTGGAATAAGGGTCCCCCCCCCAGTCTGGGGGGCTGGCTGACTTACTCTTAACCACTTCACTGGTGGTGCTGGGGGCAGCTGGCTGGGCCGGTGGATCAGTGCCTAACTCACTGCCCTTCCAGAAGGCACCGCTGGCAGAGGTGGGTGTGGAGGGCACCAACATCTCCAGCTCTTCCAGAAAGAGGCCTGAGTGGGTCTGCAGAGTGTCAGCTGGGGAAGGTGGGGCAGCCTGAGCCGTGGTCTGAGCCGGGCCGCCCTCCCGGCTTCCCATCTGAGGGTTCCAGGACAGCTTGGCCCTCACACATCCACCACCTTCCCTGCCAGCCCTCCCTGGTCAGGTCTTGGCTGAGGCTGAAGTGCCCTACATTTGGGTGGAAGTGAAAAGGGGCCGACAGCCAACTGTGTTCCTTCCAGAATGCCTGTCACCACCACCCCAGTGCAGTCCCATTTGTCTCATGGGGCCAAACGGGTACCCACTGGCACACCCACGTGTACATGCCCCATACCAATCCGTGAACACACGTGTATATGGCTACACCCCTACAGATACAGATACAGCAGCCTCTCCACATTGTGGCGATTCTCAGACACTGGCACCCCGGTGCCACCCTGGCTCCTCTCTTTAACCCAGACATCGCCGCTGCCCCCCCACTCCTTGGCAGAGAATGTCAGAGGGTCTTGGGGAATCCAGACCTCACAAAGGGCCAGGGTAGGGCTCCTTGGTCCTGGAAGTGGCGACATGAGAGGCTACCAATGATATAGGAACCACCTCACATCTTCCTGGGGGAGGGGCGCCCATCCCCATCCCTCCCTGTTAGTGCCCTCCTCCTTCTCCCCTTTATCTTGGTTGGGGGCATACCCAGCAGCAGGGATGAGCCGTCTCCCAGGGGGAACTTCTGGTAGCGGGGCACGGCTAGTGGGGCGATAGCTTGGAACTTGGGGGCCAGCAAGGGCTCGAGGCGGGAGGCGCAGGGGTCGGCCGCGTGGAAGAGGTTATAGATCTGCTCACAGGCGGGCCGCATCTGGGCCACTGGTACCCAGAAGATAAAGGAAGGAGGAGATTCAGCTGGGCATGCTGGAAGGTAGGGGGTGTGGGAAGCAGCACCTGGCATGCTGGGTGACCCTGAACCGGCCCTTCCCGACCTGTACTCCCCAAGAGGTCACCAGGGTCCTGTTAATGTGAGACAGGTGACTCAGCTAAGAAGAGAGCAGACCCTTCATCTGCCGACGGGGTTCAGGATGAAGACTTTCCTCCTGCCAGTCAGACCCCGGCTCACGCAGAACAGCGTGTGTGGGCCTGAGGTCCTCCTGGTGCGCTTTGGGAAACTTGGCCTTGGCAAGTTTCTGGGCCTCAGGTTCCCCTTCTCTAGCCAGGCCGTTTGATTTGTTCAGTGAGGTACGGCAATAACACCAGCATCTCGTGGGGGACGAAGGAGACGGCAGAGGGACAGATGAAGGAAAAGGCGTGGCTGCCACCCCCACCCTCAGGGCTCACCCTCCAAGGCGGGCATCACGGTTTTGCGCAAAGCCAGCACCAGGCCCAGCGGGGAGCCAAAGAGGAAGAAGCCGGAGACCTTGAAGTCAAGGCGGGCGGCGCTGGTGGGGCCATCAGGAGCCTCAGAAGTGGCAGCAGGGGGGCAGGAGGCTGTGCTTGCCCGCCTGGGCTCCCCGGAGGAGGTGGCGGAGGGGGCCGCCTGCAGGCTGTGGGGGGGGGGTGGGGAGGGTGCTCAGCGCTGCTGCCTCCACGGCCCAGCACAAGCCCAGGGCGCGGGTGATGGGGCAGGAGTGTCACCTGTTCTGAGCACCCTCGGGCTCAGGACTGGCCATGTCGCTGGGGGTACGCTGGGCAGGCAGGGCTGAGGGTTCTGGGCTGGCCCGTCCCAGCCCGTCCACCCCATCTGCCAGGGGGTCCCGCACTGGGCCGACCTCCGGGGAGAGCAGCTCATTGTTCTAGACAGAACAGGGGACAGAAATATCCTTAGGGTTGGAGACGATTCGATTTCTACTTATTTGGAAGCGAGGAGAGAGGCTTGGAGGTTGGGCAGGGACTCAAGGAAGGAACTGGGGCAGAGCCCAAGAGGGGACAGAGCGAAGCAGCAGGGAAGCTGCCCGAAGAGAAGTCCTACTGCGGGGAGGCGGTGTGTGTGTGTGGGGGGGAACCTAGAGACCTAGAGCTGGAGAAACAGCCCCTCCTGAGTTGGCAGGGTCCGGCCACACTGACCATGCTCCCTCGGCGGCTGCTGCCCCGGCTCCCGGTGCCCGCGCTGGCACTGTGGCAAAGTGCGTCAAAGCCCAGGATTCCGCCCACGCCGTCTCCGATCAGCACCACCTGATTGGGGAGAGCGGCGCCATCAGGAGGAGGGACGCAGGGCTCCAGCGGCGAGCTTCCCTGGACCGTCCCCGACCCCTGACCTGCCCGCAGAAGCCGGCACCCTCCGACGAGCGCAGGAAGGCGGCATAGGCCTGGTTGGTGCGGGCGATGACGGTGGCCACAGCGCCCTGGTATCGCGAGGATGAGGTGGCCAGCAGTGGCAGGGCAGCCAGTGGAATGTGGTCCTGGGAGCGGGACAGGCTGTCACCGTCGTGGCTGTAGGGGCTCAGGCTGGAGGAGGAGGGGCGGCGGGTGGGTGGGTGGGAGGGCCTCGGGCCCCTCCACCGCCCCCTCCCAGCCCCCTGGGCCTGTTGGCAAGTCCCAGCTCTGTGGCGGCGCCTCTGTGGGGAGCATCGGCACCCAGGGGGCCTTTGTGATGGAGCCACTGACGAGAAACTGAAGTCCAGCCAGGTGGGTGGCTGGCTGGCCTCCCCGCCTCGCCCCTCCCCCGCCCCTTCCCTCGTGGGCCTCTTTGGTCCCGGGAGCCCCCGGTGGCTGTCTGCACCTTGGAGACCCTGTGTGTCCCCCACCCTTCCGCCCCTGACCAGTACTTGGAGACGAGGGCATAGGCGGCCGCGCAGATGGGCGGGCAGGGCACCAGACGCAGCGCCACGTGGCCCAGGGCCTCGGGGAAGTGGACTCGTGTGACGGCCTCAAAGGCCAGGCTCAGGGTCTGCACGTCCGCCTGCTTGGAGTTGGCGTCTCCGGGGCCTGAGTCCAGGATGTTGCCGCTGTGCAGGATGAGGAAGAGGGCGTGCACGGCGCACGCCTCGGCGCCCAGCTCCCCGGCTCCGTCTGGGCCCTGTGGGGCACAACGGGGTGCCTGGGTGTCAGAGCAGTAGCCTGCCTGGTGTGGGGCAGAACTGCAGACGTGGGGGGGGCCGGCCGTACTCACCTCTGAGTCCCTGGGCGCTCGGGCCCCATCCCCGATGTCTTTGGTGGCCTCGGTTCCAGGGTCTATAGGACGGGGGGGTAGCCAGTGAAGGAGACCGAGGGGCCTGCGGGGGTCCCCTCATCCGGCACTGCGGGTACCCTCACTTCGCTGTCTGCCTCTTCCTCTGACCTCTCTCACCAGACTCTCGCGGGGCATCTCACGCTGCCGGGCCTTTGCACGTGTTCGTCCCGTTGCTGAGAGGGACGCCTCCTCCCCACAATGCCCGTTTGCCTGGAAAACTCCTTCTAATCCTGCCCTGTCCAATATGGTGGCCACTGGCCACACGGGCCTGTTTAAGTGGGAAGGAATTAAAGTACGACACCAATTGCGGCTCCTCAGGCTCACGAGCCACAGTCCACGTGCCGGAAGACCACACGTGGCTGGTGGATGTCCGTCATGGCTGCAAGTTCTGTGGGACGGAGCTGGTGCAACCCCTCAAAGTCCGGCTCACATCTCACCTCGCCCGTGTCGCCTTCCCGGCCTCCACGTTAATTCCTCCACGTTTTGTGCTATGTCTGAACTTGGAGTCCATTCTAAGCCCCCGTCTCTCCTCGCTCACCCGCCCATCATTCACCTGCGTGTTCACCGCACACTCTCTCTGGATTGGCGCTCAACTTAGGGCCCCGCTAAGCTGAGGGCTGGGCGGTGCCGAGTGCCCCCTGCATGCAGGGTGCTGGTGGCCGGCGGTCTTTACCTGGGGGCCCCTCAGCCTCCACGGGGGAGGCAAAGGCATCAATGAAGTCACTAGAGTTCCACTTGGTCATCTCCTTGGGGAAGACCTCGTCACTGTCCGAGAAGCCTTCTAAAAGGACAGGGGGCCGTGTCATGGGGCAGTAGGAGACGCTCAGGGACACCCCTGCCCCCAGCAGGGCTCTGGTGCTGACCGTGGGCATCGAAGAACTCCTCCTCGGAGCTGTTCTCAGAGTCTCGGGCGATGTTCTGCATGCGCCACTCGGACAGGCTCTGGGGAGACACGCCGCCTGCAGGGCCACCTCGGTCTCAGCCTGGGGTCCGGCCCGAGGGCGGCTCCCTCGCTTCCCCGCGCCCCAGCCTCACCTCCATGCTGGGATGAGTAGGACGAGCGGGAAGATGAGGACCACTGCTTGCCAAAACTGGCATCGGGCGAGGCATCGGGGCCGGAGGGCGCCTCGGGGCCGTCGGGGGTGCCAGCGTGGCTGGCCGCAGCCCGGGCCTCAGCACTAGGCTTCCCAGGGGCCTGGGCTTCGGGCCCCTCACCGCCCGTGTTGCACTTGGCCATGCGCTGTGCCAACATGCGGGCAGTCTCTTCCTCCAACGCCCGGATGTCAGCCATGCTCAGCTCTGTCCATTCATCCTGCCAGCACCAGGCCTGGCGGTGGGCCCGTAGCATCACTCGACGCAGACCTGGAGGTTCCCCGGCGTCAGAACGTGTCCCCCCGCGCCCCGAGCCCGAGTTTCCCTGCCACTGACCCCCCCCCCCCGCCCCGGGCAGCAACATTGCCAGCCCTCTACAGCGGGTGATGGCTCCCCTGGGCACACCACCCACCCAGAGCCACGGAGTAGGGCGAGGCTGGTGCCACCCAGGAGACGGGAATAGAAACTGGGGCATTTGCCTTCCTGCCCCGGCTCCCTCCCTCTGTCCCTGCCTCTTTCATGCCTCTGGACACCCCAGCTCGGAGCACAAACCCAACCCCAACACTCTGGGCAGCTGGGACCAAGGCCACTTCTTGCTGTCTTTCAGCTGGCTTCCTGCTGACTTCTTCCGAGAAGTCATCAATTAAGGCATTAACAGTTAATGAAATTGTTGATAGTTAATGAAGGTGTGAATAGTTAATGGAAGCGTTGGCACTTAATGAAGTTTGTAGTGAAAGATGATACCCATTCTGGGATGTTTTCATCTTAAGCAGAGGAATAAAGTTAGGAGCTTCAATATCTAGGAAAGAAATTAATAATGGTTGGATTATAATTATAAACTCCTGGAAGGAGATATATATCGGAATCTTACTAGCGGGTATCTGTGGGTGATTTCATTTTCTTATTTGTGCTTTTTGGTATTTTTACAAACGCAAGACAAGGAGCCTGGATTATTCTCTGAGCTACATTCCCTCATTTGTAAAATGGGAATCGTAGCTCCCACTCTGGAGGGGTGTCAGGGCGTTATAGGAAATCTTGCATGAGAAGTGATCGGCAAAGGAACTTGCATGTTGTGAATGCTCAGTCGATGTTAGGTCTTGATACCTGGCCCGGCCTCCTGCTCATTCACAGAAGGGAAAACAAAGATGCAGAGACGCGAAGTAGCTCAATAGAGGTCCCGTGGAGCCCAGGCCCCCAGAGGCCCCCATCCGGGGTTCTTGTACCTGCAGGCGGCCCACCCTCAGACCTGGGGGACGGGGCAGGGCTGAGCTGCAGGGGCTGTGGGGTTAGCTTTAGGAGGGTGAGAAGGGGAGCTGGGAGCGGGAGGGACCCCAAGAGGATGAGTCAGAGTCACAGCCTGTACTTCTTCGTGTGTTGCTGGTTAGGGCTGCTGACCCTTCCGAGAGTTTCTAAGTCTCCCCGGGCCCGCAGAACATGGGAGAATCCGGGAAGCCTCACGGATGAGAAGCAGCATCTCTGAACGTCAGAGCCTGCGTGGACCTCAGAGCTCAGGCCCCCGGCTTCTTGCCCTCCTGACTCTTACCTCCACCTCAAGGCTAGGCTCCCCTGGCCCCCAGCCAGGCTGTGCTGTTCCCCTCTGCCTCAGTGCCACCATATCAAGTGGAAACGATGGCTTTGTGCTTCTGTGTCCCCAGTAGACGGGGAGCGTCCCTGGCTCAAACACGGGGCCTGGTGCATGCTGGGTAAAGGGAGCCTCCTGTGGCTGGGTGCTCACCGACATCGTGGATGAACTGCTCGATCTTGGCCTGCATGCCCCAGTAGCGGAACTCGACCTTGCACAGCTTATAGGCACACATGAGGGGCCCGGTCTGGGCCGCTGTGCGAGCCCAGTCATCGGCCAACGGTCCCCGGCCAGTCTTGGCCGAGCGGTACAGCCGGGGGTCCTCTTCTGCTTTGTATTCTCCTGGGGCCACGGCGTCCCGCACGATGTCGATGGTATCTGAGGGGGTTCCAGCGGCACTGAGCCACACGGACCCCCTGCGTCCCTGCCACCTCCTCCCTGCAGCCAGGAAGCCGAGGCCAGGACAGAGTCTGGGACTTGTCAGAGGCTGCCCACTGAGGGGGCAGGTGGCCTGAGAGGGGCTCTAGGGTCCCCTCACTGGCCCCAGGCCTCACCCAGGATGCGCTGTCTCCTCTCTGCTCCACTCAGGTTGAAGACATTTGGCTGCTGCCCCCCGTCAGGCAGGTAGTAAGTCTCTATTTCAATGGAGAATTTCTCCACAAAGGGGCAGGTGTACCTGGGTGGAGGGCAGGGGTGGGGTCACTACTGTGCCCACCGGGGCTGTTCTCCTTGTAGCCCCAGGCCTGCCCCACCCACTCACCGAGTTCGGGTGTAGGGATACGCGTTCCAGGATTCCTCTTCCACCTGCAGGGCGGCCTTGGGCAGCAGCGCCCGGAACCAGCCTGGGATGTGGGAGCCCACGTGGTACACCTTGTGAGTGTATTGCCCACTGCCGCCGGGCCCGTCCGTGTAGGGCCGGTTGGCCAGGATCTCCACACCACTGCCCTCACCGCTCGACTCCTCCCGACTCTTTTTCTGCACCCGGGGCAGAACAGAATGGGCGGCTCAGCCTCAGCTGAGCTCCTGGGGTCCCCAGCTGAGCCTGGCCCCCTGCACAGTGCTGGAGCCCTAGTCCCAGCCTTCCCACCTCCCTGCAACTTGACCCTGGCCCCCTGCAGCTCCCTGGGATCAGGCCCACAGCTGCTGTCGTCCTCCACAGGGCTCGCAGCCCAGCACTCACTCGTGTATTTATTGTCTGCTCTGTTCCAGGCATATTGGGATTATATTAATTGGGACCTGCTGATGAATAAAACAAAGATCCCTGCCTGCCCTGCGGGACTTAAGTTCTAGTGGAGGGGGGGGGGGACATAACAGAAGCCAAGTGACAGGGTATATTAGAAGTGGGAAGTGTTGGGGCGCCTGGGCGGCTCAGTCGGTTGGGCGTCTGAATAGGGCTCAGGTCATGATCTTGCGGTTTGTGAGTTTGAGCCCCGCGTCGGGCTCTGTGCTGACAGCTCGGAGCCTGGAGCCTGCTTGGGATTCTGTGTCTCCCTCTCTCTCTGCCCCTCCCCCACTTGCGCTCTCTCTCTCTCTCTCTCTCTCTCTCTCCCTCAAAAATAAATAAAAACATTTAAAAAAAAGAAGTGGGAAGTGTTATGGGAAGAAGAAAGTGTAGACTAAGGTAAGGGATATTGGGTTGAGATTATAGCATATTGGCATATTGGCAATTAGGGCAGGATGATCAGGGAAAGCCTGAGAAGATAACATGACCACAATTTGAACATGACTTAAGTGGGGGAGGGTAGACGGTGGAGTGCAGATGTGGGGTGGGGGGAGCTATTCAAGGCAGAGGGGATGTCAGTGCAGGCTCCTGGGTGGGAGTGTGTGACATGTGCTCCGGGGGCAGCAAGGAGGCCGGGGAGGGTGGGCTGGAAGAATCAGGGAGATCCTCCGAGAACCTGACGCCAGTCCCCTCCCTCCCCGAGACCCCAATATGGGCCCCTGCCACACCCCTTATAGCTTGAGAGCACTCAGATACGGCCCTTTTATAGCTCTGGAGCCTGAACCTGGCCCACTCAACCCCCTGAGGCCGGATCCTGGCCCTCTTGTCTCCTCAGACCCTGACCCTCATTTCTGGGGCCTCCCTGAGGCCTTGCACCCACCCTCTTCTCCCCCTGCCCAGCCCCATGCGTCTCACAGCCCAAGTCTAGACCCCTACCTCTTGGATCCCTGCCTGCCCCTCTCTGTCACAGTTTTGGGGTCTGGTCCTCACCCCGTTTCCCTGACCCCCTGGGGTTGTCAGGACCCCCTGGGGACCCGCTTCCAGTCTTCTCTACCACCCAGCACCCCTCCTCGCTCCCTGCCTCTCACTCTTGCCTCCTCAGGCGCTCCTTTCCCTCCCGCAAGGGGTTACGATTCTAAGGAGGATTAAAGGAGATCAGAAGTGGGCTGAGCCGCAACCAGCCAGCCTGGCCGGGCACTTGGGGGATGGGGAGGCACCACCAGGCCCTTCTGTCCCTTTTCCCACCGCCGCCCCCCTCCCCGCACTGGAAGGGGGACTTTTCTGTCCTCCCCTAGGCTCTGAGTCCTTCCAGGCCCCAGAGCCGGGCTGAGGAGGGGGGGGGGGGGGGGGTGGGGGGGCCCGGCCCCCCCTCCCCGGGGGGGCGGCCCGCCCCCCCCCCGCCCCCCCCCCCCCAGGAGCGCCCCCCCCCCCCCCTTAGGCTCCTGCTGCCTCCCGCCCTCACCTGGATCATGTAGAGCTGGGCCACCTGGTACTCATCCAGGCTCATGGGAAGCAGAATGTGGTACTCCTTGATGAGCATCCTGAAGGTGCTCGGCCGGCCGCGCGCGGCCTCCGCTCCGCCTGGCGCAGGGCACGGCGCGGCAGTCAGTGCGGGGCGGCGGCGCGCGGCCCCGAGCCCTGCGCGCGGGCCGGAGGGCTCGGGCCGCGGGACCCCATGCCCGGGCCCGCCACGGGGGAGGCAGAGGCGAGCCCGGCGCCGCCGCCAGCCGCAGCGAGGCTGAGCGCTGACCTCTTTTCCGCGCGGCCCCCGTCCCCCCACCCCCCCCTCACCGCCCGCCCGTCGCCATGGCAACCGCGCGCTGACGCGGGCCCCCCGGAGCGGCGGGCGCGGGCCGCCGGGCTAGCGGGCCCGCCGCGCCAGTGTCCTAAGCCCCCTGACACCGCATCCCTCGGGGACCCACCCCCGGGAGCCCCGGTGCCCTCCTTCCCGGCCCGCCTTCCACAACCCGCCCCTCGGGGCCCGCCCCCTGCATCCCTTTCCCCTAGTCGGTGGGGTCGCTTGCCCCCCACTCCCAGACATCCACTTAGAACCTTGTCCCCCGGGGTGTCTCCGCAGAGCAGCCCCGTGCGCCCCTCCTTGTAACGTCTGTCAGTGTCCTCCCACCCACCCCCCCGCGCCCCACCCCCCCGAACCTACCTTCCAGGACCAGATAACTAACCCCTCCGGCCCCCAGATCTGCCTTCCCCATTCTGCCCGGCAGCCCAGTCCTCGACTTCCCCGCCTCAGCATCCTTCCTGGACCCCCGGCACGTCTGTGCAGCCACCCCATCATCCTTCCCGGGGTTGACCCCTCTTCGAGCTGAGGCAAGAGTCGCTCCGCTGGGTATCCCACGGGCCCCGACCCTGGGAGACCCGCTCCGCCCGCCCGCGCCCCGGTTCCGCTGCAGGCACCCCTCCCACCTCCCCACCTCGCACCCAGCGAGCGGGCGAGAGGCCCCATTGTCCCCACTTCCCTCTGCTCCCCTGCGTCCCCGTCCCCTGCCGCGCTCTTGGCCCGCCCGCCCGCCGACGTCCCGGCTCACCTCTAGTCTAGGGCGGGCGCCCCTCACCCGGTGCGGGCGGGGGCGGACGGGCCGCGGGTCGGAGCCCGGGGCACCCCCAGCCCCAGCCTCGGGTTCCAGCGGTGGCCGGACCCTCTGAAGGCGCAGCGCGGGCCCATGGCCCCGACCTTCCTCCGGGTCCGCCCGCCGGCGCCCCTGCTGTCCCTCCCCGCCGCCCGCCGCGTCACGGCGGCCGCCCCGCCCCTTTCCTGGGCCCTGCTGTCCCTCCCCACTTCAGCGGGGTCCCGGCGGCCCCGCCCGCGGCGGAGGAGGGCGGCCCCTGCTTCCTTCCCCCAAGGCGGCAGGGGAAGAGGCAGTTCTCCAAATGCTGGCGCTTTCACTCCGTGTTCTCTGGGATCCCCTAAACACTTCCTATCTCCACCCTGGCCCAGCCCTCCTGTGTGCCTTGGGAATATGGCTGGACCCATCCCCATTCTTCCCAGCCCTCGAGCCCGGGACCCAGGGTAGGGGAGATGCCGCGCGGCCTCCAAAGTCTGAGGAGAGGCCGGTCTAAGACTTGCCTGTCCCCAGGGGGTGGCGTTCCAGCGCCCCAGGCCTCTAAGGGCATTCAGCTATACACTCAGGCATAGGACTGCAGTCACTCCGAAGCCGTGGTCTAGCCCCTGAATGGGGCCCCATGGCTTTCCCCACTGATACCTTCCGGGTCCACAAGTCTGGCCAACCAGACCCTGGGCAAAGGCTGAGACACCTGAGGGCTGGGCTCACGGGGCCACACCCAGCAGGCTAGAAGGTGCTGGGACAGTGGATGGCAGCACCGAGCTGGGTCTCACCCATTTGGGAAGGCAGTCCTCTCCCCTTGGCCCTGCTTCCCAGGTGCTGGGGGGAGGGAAGCAGCAGTGTCCCCTCTCCCCTGAGGAGTCAGGATGTGTTCAGAGCCTCTCACGGCTGACTCGGAGTTCAAGATGTTAGGGCATGAGGGCATGCGACCGCCTGGCTCACATGAACTGACATTTCCACCCTGCCAGACATCACTGCCAATCCAGAGAAAGAAGCCTCTAGGCCCAGGCTGCCGACAGTGCCCTCCAGCTGCGGAGGCTGCCAAGGCCCTGCGCTGCCCCCTGGTGGCACCATGTGTAGGAGGGCAGGGCTCCCAGGTACTAAAGTTCAACCCTTTCCACAACTGGGAAGGCTGAGGGCAGGAGAAGGGCAAGGTCCCAACCCAAATCAACGGACAGCAAGGGCAAGGCCAGGCCGGGCTCGGCTGCCCTCTCTCTCCCACCACTGCACCGACCCTTTCCCCTCTGTAAGTCTCCTCTTTCCCAATTTCTGCCTGGCTTAGCAGAACTACCAGACTCAGAAAGACTAAGAGATGAGAGAACAACTCCAAATTATCTTTTATTTATACAAAAAGGGCATAATTAGCAAAAGACACTGAAAAAAGAGTCGCTATGGCCCAGGAGACGAGGCAGGGAGGTGACAGGCCTTCGGAGGCCCTGCTAGGGGAGGAGTCTGGGAAAAGTGGTGAAAAGTCCTGGGTAAGTGCTGAGTGGTGGGGGCCACAGACAGGAGAACGCTCCAGTTGGATCAACACTGTTGGCAGGTCATGGGTGGGACTCACAGTGACCTCGCTGCTAACTCTTGAAAGAGTCCCAGTTAGTGCTGTCGACTGGAGTGAGAGCCGCCCCCTGGTTCCTGGAGGGCACCCACCACGGGACACAGGACAGGAAGCCCAGGCTGGGAAGTGCAACTCGGGGTGAAGGCCAGGGAGAAGCAGGTGCTCTGCAGTGGCCGGGAAAGGTCCAGATTCGGAGGCGGAGTTGCGTCCTGTTACGTGCGGGCGTTCCGCTCTGTCTCTGCCAGGCACTCTCTGACTAGGGCCCGGGCATGGATGATGCCTGAGGTGGGGATGCGCAAGTGACGTAGAGAAACTCTCCACAGTCCCCCCCCCCCCCCCCCAGAGGAAGACCCCTCCCTCTCTACCCCCTTTCCTTTCAGTAAAAAGGACAAGGACTATAATCTAACGAGGGGACTAATACGATTAGAGACGTGGCTAACCCTCAAATCTGCCTTGTTGAAATACAAATGCTCTGGTCCTTCCCCGAAAACGGACTCAATTTCAATTCAATTCAAAACACCTCTCTGGATGGTGATCCTGGCCCTTGTCTAGGCTTGGCTCAGGTGGCCTTCAGATGTCCTTCCCTTCCTCATGAAGGACTGTCCGGTGTTAGTCTCTTGACCAGGGCGGGTGAAGGCCTCACTTACCTCTCTTCAGACGCTCCATGGCGCTCTTGCTACCAGCATAGGTTGGCCGGATCTCTTTGCCCATCTCCTCTATGACCGACAGCAGGTCCGTGTAGGTGCTCTGGGAGCCCTGGGCGCCCGGTGGCTTCATTGCCTGTGTCAAAAGAGGACAGGGCGATGAACTCAGGCCCCGAGGGGACCCCCAGTCCCCATCCAGACGCAGTCCCTCAGCCCCACTCACCTGCACATAACCCATGGAGGGCGGTCCGAAGTCGTTAAACAGGGGTCTGAAAGGGGCAGCGGCTCCCGGCACCGAGCCCGATGGCGATGGGACACTTCCGGCTGCAACATGCGCGAGTAAGAGGTCAGCGCGGGGCCAGGACGCCTCCTCCCAGCGTTCCAAGCCCCCGACCGGATTCGCCCGATTCCCTCCAAACGGATGCTTCACTTCAGGAGCTCAACTTCAGGGACAAACCCCTCCCCCTGCACTCCACCACCTAGCCCTTACGTGACCACGCCCACTTCACAGGCCAGCAAACTGAGGCTCAGCGAGGGTAGGCGGCAGGCCCAGTGTTGCAGAACTCAGGCCGTCTTCCCGACCACCCGGGCAGGTGAGCAGGGGTAGAGCTGGATCCTCACCTGTAGGGACCGGGGTGCCGGGCCCAGGGGTGCTGGAGCCGGGGGTACTGCTGGGGGCGGGGGCGATGGGTTTGTAGGACATCCCCAACTCTTGGGTGCGGCGGACGCCGGCCGGCCGCTCCTCCGGGGTTGGCTGCTTGGCCGCTCAGCCGCGCTCTGATTGGTAAACCGGCCGCACGCCCCTGGTAAATAGAGCTCAGGCCGGAAGGGTAGGCGGGCGCGAACGCTCTCTCACTCCCTATTGGTGCGCGAAGATGTCACTCGAGCCTCCTCATTGGCCGAGACCGGCCCCAACAGGCCGCAACCGCTGCTGATTGGCCTCCGCCTTTCGGGGCTCGCACCTGTCTGCTCCGGATTGGGCGGTGGCTGACGCCCTACGCAATTGGCGAGTTCGCGGTCCAGGCCGGCGCGCTCTCAATCCGATTAGTTCCAAGGCCCGAGAGGCGGGGCCTCGGAAGCCGGGACCCTGGTCCGGTCCGCCGCGGTTCACGCGGAGGGGTCTTCCCGTGTGCGGGCGCCGCCCTATCGTTTCACTCGCGCTGTTTTGCACGTCGGCTGCGCTCCGCCTGGTCACGGTCCAGCTGGGGCTGTTATTGCTGTCGCCGCCACCACCGAACGCGCCTTTCTACCGCTCTGGGTGCCGGAGGACGCAGGGCTTTGACGTTCGGAGCCCTGCGTCTCACCCCGTGCGCTTTTACGTCACCTTTCACCGGTTCAACACCCTTTCCCCGGTCCGCGCATGCGCCCTCCTCCTAAAGCCTCCGTTTGTTCCTATGGCAACGGGTCCCTCACCAACGCTACCACCGCGCCTGTGCTTCTCATTTGCCTAGTGCTCAGGTCCAGGCTGGGTCTCAGGTCCGAGGGCAACCTCAGAGACCCCTCAACCTGGCCTCCCAGACCCCAAGCCGGTGCCTCATACTGACAATAGCAGGAACAGCGCACCTCCGTTGACTGCTCACTGCAGGTCGGGCCCTGTCCCAAACTGGTGATGAGAGCATCGACTGGAGTTAAATAAGCTGATGGTTCGAATCTCACACTACCCCCACAGGCGATGTCCTCCTGGGCAAGTTACTCACCTCGGCATGCTTGGGTTTCCCCGTCTTTTAAGAGGCGGACGCTAATAATAACTATCTTATAGGGCTGTCGTGTGGACAAATGAATATTCATTCTCCTCTTTTCCATCCATTTCTCTACCCAGACCCCTCCCCTGAAATCTCATTCCTCATAACCCTATATCTTAGACTCTCCTCCAAACACTAACCCTTTCTCCCACGCTACTCTTCCTCAAAACTTTTCTGGCCTCGCATACCCCTCATGCCCCAGGTCTGTAGATTTTCCTCCTCTGCAGGACGTTCGTTAGTTCGTTCATTCATTCATTCAACAGACATTTTTCTGACTCTATCCTTCCTCCCAGGCCTTGTGCTAGACACTGATGATATGGAAATGAACTGGCCATGGCTTCTGCCCTCAAGGAACTCTTAGTCTCAAGGAGAGACGGACAGGGAAGCGAAGGCACACAGTATATTAAGACAATGGGAAGTCTGGTACAGGATGCATTGGAATTTGGAGGAAGGAGCCTGCTTGGTGACATCACAGAACTCTTCCCAGAGGAAGTGGCATTCAATTGGCGAATGAGCAAATTAACTGTGATATATCCATATAATGAACTATTATTCAGCAATAAAAGGAAATCATCTATCTAGCCATGAAAAGACACAGAGCGGCATATTGCTAAGTGAAAGAAGCCAGTCTGAAAAAACCATGTACTGTATGATTCCAATTGTAGGGCGTTCTGGAAAAAAGGAAACTTCTACATAAGGTAAACAAATGACTGGTTGCCAGGGGTGATGAGGGGTAGAATTAAGTAGCTGAACAAGGGATGTTTTAAATAATTGTTTAAAAGTTTATGTATTTTTTGTAATGTTCTTTCACATTAAAAATTTATTTTTTAGTGTTTATTTTTGAGAGAGAGACAGAACACAAGTGGGGGAGGGGCAGAGAGGGAGGGGGGGAGGGGCAGAGAGGGAGGAAGACACAGAATTCAAAGCAGGCTCCAGGCTCTGAGCTGTCAGCACAGAGCCTGATGCAGGGTTCGAACCCACAAACCGCGAGATCATGACCTGGGCCGAAGTCGGACGCCCAACCCACTGAGCCACCCAGGCACCCTGGACTTTTTTTTTTTTTTTTAAGTAGCCTTCAAACCCAGTTTGGAGCCCCATGTGGGCTTGAACTCATGGCCCTGAGATCAAGACCAGAGCTGAGATCAACAGTGGGATGCTCAACTAACTGAGCCACCCCAGTCACCCTGGGGATTTTTTTTTTTAAGGCATTGAAACTATTCTATATGATACCGTAATGGTGGATACAAGATATTAAGCATCTGTCGTAAAGAGTAAGCTTTATGCAAAATTTAAAAAATCATTTAGGAGGTCAGGGGATCCCAGGATGGAATGAAGAATGTGACAAAAGAGTCTAGCTGTTTTACAAATGTACGAGATGGCCTCACTGAAGGGGCGGGTGACTAAGGTGCTAATCTGGAAATGAGTGGATCTGTGACAATGAAGGAGCACTGTCTCTAGTTGAAGTGGTTTCCTGTGGGGGTGTGGGTTGACAATTTTAAAACCACTGTGCACATACACGGGAATTAAAAAGTAAGTAAATGAACATGGATGATTTCTTGTTTTTTGGACGAGAAGTTACTTGTAAGCAAGGGGAGGAGGCTAGCATGATCCATGTAATAATGGGTCGGAAATTGGAGACATTAATATGAACTCGTGTTTAGCTCAATATAGAGACAGTAGATTACATACAGAAATATTTAAAAATTGTATATACACAGATTAGTGTACATGCATATCTTCTCTATCAACTGAGAGAGCCTATAAGCAATATAGCACACAGATCTTGGTTTCTTTTTTTTTTTTAAGTTTTTTTTTAATGGTTATTTTTAAGCAGAGCGGGGTGGAGGGGCAGAGAGAGAGGGAGACACAGAATCCGAGGGAGGCTCCAGGCTGAGCTGTCAGCACAGAGCCTGATGCAGGGGTCAAACTCATAAACCACGAGATCATGACCTGAGCTAAAGTTGGATGCTTAACTGACTGAGCCATCCGGGTGCCCCCCCAGATCTTGGTTTCTAATAGCATTCTCCAATAAAGTGAACCAGCGTTCCTTGGAGAAAATGGCTAATTCTAAGACTGGGGCAGAAAATAGACAAGATGATCCTGGAGCATCTTATACTTCTAGAAAGTAAGAAAATGCTGAAAAACAAACGAATGAACGAACGAACAAACAAACAAACAAACCCAAACCCACCACACCCCCAAATCCCCAAACCCTCAATGCCACCATGATGGGGGTATGTCAAAGGGACACAGGAGCTAACTGAAAGGGCTCCCAATGGCCCAAACTGGAGGAATATGAACAACAAAATTTTTAAAAATATTGGATTATAACTTGTATAAAATAAATATCTATGAGCCCTTACTGACATGTATTTCTATCTCTATTTCTATCTCTGTCTCGTCTATCTCTATATCTATGTCTAATGGTTGAATAAATAAAGGAAGAGAAGAGACAAATCTATATAGAAGAAGTCCAAGTAATTTATGTAGAGACTCTGTCCTTAATGAGGTGGAGTGTGGGCTATGCAGAGTAACTTTCTTCCAGAGAGTGTGGTACATAATGGGAGAAAGAAAAAGTAATTTTGTAGTATAGAAACCTGACAAACACTACCTCAAGCCAGGTGATCAAGGTCAACATCGACAGTGAAGTCATGTTGATACTATGTACCCTTGATATGATGGGATGAGAAGGGCACTTTACCTGTGTGGTCTTCCTCCTACAAACCCATAACCCTGGACTAATCATGAGGGGAACATCAGACAAATCCCAACTTAGGGACTTTCTATAAGATACCTGACCAGTGTTCCTTAAAACTGTCAAGATCAGAAAAATGAAACAACATAAGGGAAGCCTGAGAAACTATCACAACCAAGAGGAGTTTGAGGAGGCATGATGCCTAATGTAATGTGGTGTCCAGGGTGGCATTCTGGACAGCAAAAGGATAGTCAGGGGGAAAATTACGAAATCTGCATAGAATATAGACTTTAGTTAATAATTACGTGTCAGTGTTTATTAATTGCAACAAATGGACCATTCTAACATAAGATATTAATAGAGCATGATGGTTAATTTTAAGTGCCAACGTGCCTGGGTCGCAAATGGCCAGATGTTTGGCTAAATGTGACTTTGGCTGTGACTGCGAGGGTGTTTCTGGATGCAATTAACATCCACTGAATTGGAGGACTGAGTAAAGCAGATGGCCCTTCCCATGATGGGTGGGTGGGCCTTATCCGATCAGTTGAAGACCCAAATGGAGCACCGAGGCTGAGTAAGAGGGAACTTGGCCTGCTTGAGGGTCGAGGCAGGACATCTGTCTTCGAAACTTTGCTGGTCCTCAGTCCTTCAGGCTCAGACTGGAACTGAAACACCAGTTCCCCTGGCTCTCCACCTTGCTGACTGTCAACCTTGGGACTGCTCAGCACCTATCATCACCTGAGCCAATTCCTTACAATGAATAGCTACACACACACACACACACACACACACACACACACATACACACGCGTCTTCTATTGGTTCTGTTCTCTGGAGAACCTTGCCCAAGCTGGCTGTGGTGGATTGTATACAGGAACTCCCTGTAGTATCTTCAAGGTACTTCTGTAAGCCTAGAACTGTTCTAAATAAAATAAGTGGATGTAATATCTTGATGTGGGTGATGGTTCCCTGAGCGCACACACATGTAAAAATTCATTGAGCTGTACATGTAAGGTTTATACACCTCATTGAATTCTATAGTCAGCAAACTATTTAAAGTGGACTTAATTGGGGTGCCTGGGTGGCTCAGTCGGTTGAGCGTCTGACTCTTGATTTCGGCTCAGGTCCTGATCCCCTGGTCGTGGGATGGAGCCCTGAGTCTGGTTCCATGCTGAGTGTGAAGCCTGCTTGGGATTCTCTCTCCCTCTCCCTTTGCCCCTTTCTCCCACTCACTCTCTCTTAAAAAAAAAAAAAAATCAATAAAATGGACTCAATGTAAGTCTGACTTTACAGTTTCTTTTGGAAACCCAGAAGATCTCGTAGCTCTGGCCTGCTCCAGCTGGCCACAGCTCACGGGGTTGGGGGGCAGGTGTCCCCACTAAGTGGAGAAGGGGCTCTTGGCTCAGGACAGTCTCTGTCCGCTCACTGTTTCTTCCCGGCCCTGGGCCCTGCTCCAGCGGTTACTCTGTTGGGACTTTCTGGGCCAGCAGCTTTTTGGGGGTAGGAAGGCATATAGGAGATTTGGAGGAGCTGTGGGCACTTTGGGCGGCCAATTAACACCATCCCATCGCCATCCCCTCCCCCTCCCTCCGCCCCAACCACAGAGCCTGCCAGGCCAGGAGCCCGCGGGCGGCAGACCCTCAGCAGGATTCCGGTCGTCCCCTGACACACGTCCGTCACCACCCCCAGCCCCTGCAGAGGGGACGGACGATGCCTTTTGTGCCAGCAGGTGGAGGGTGGTGGCAGGGAGGAGGGATGGTGGCGGGGGGGGGGGGGGCCCGAGCCCCCAGGGAAGCTCTGGGGCTGGGGCAGCTCCTTCTCATCCCCAGGCCTGCCAGACTGGCAGGAGAGATCCCCTAATTGAGAATTAGGGATTAATTGGGATCTGCCGGGCGAGTGGTGCTGAGACCGCTGCAGCCAGCCCCGGCACCTCGGCGTCCAGGCTCTGGGCTGGGCAGGGCGCGGGTGGCCCCCGCCCTCTCTGTCCCAAAGCCATCTTGTCGGCAGCAGCGATGGTGACGACCAGGCGGGGGCGTTGTAAGCTCCCTCCCCTTCTCGACCAAAAGGTCAAGGCTCCCTCCCGGCAGGTGGGAACAGCCGTGGGTCAGGCAGTGCTCTGCGAGGCAAGCCTTTGCTGCAGCTAGCGGAGGCCAGGGCCCACCTCCACGGTGACTCGAGGCACCAGCTTGTTGGGGCTGTGATTTTAGAGTCCCGGGGCCTGGCTGTAAGTCCCACCTCGGCTTCGTCCTAACTGTGTGTGATTCTATGCCAGCCCTCATCCTCCCAGAGCCTTCTGGTGCCTGAAGAAGCGGCTGGATTAATCTGGGGGCGATGGGGGCGGGGGGGGGGTGTCACGGCCAGTTCCTGAACAGAAGTGTGGCAAAACGCAAGTAACGCTTTAGAAAGAATAATCTGGCAGCACGTGCTGCATGGACTGGGCGGGGAGAGACGGCGGTGGGGCCGTGTGACCTCTAGCAAGGCTGCTTAGACTCAGTGTCTTGGTTTCCTCCGTTTGCAGAATGGGGCTCTAAGGACCACGGCAGCGCTGGAGCGAGGGGACATGTCGTTTGGGTCCCCCCGGAAGCAGACGCTGAGGTGAAGTCAGGAATGCAAGAGAGAGAGGGCGAGGAAGCGGGCTTGGGCAGCAGAGCCTCTGAGCGGACGCCGACCTGGCCCCTGCCGCGCTCGGGCGTTTGAGGCGGGAACCCCAAAGCTGATGTGTATCCGAAGGGGCCCATCTGTCACTCACTCCTCCCAGCTGACCTTCCAGCTCTTTCTCCCTCCCAGAGTACGTGAGGTTGGCCTGGGAAAAGCCCTCACTCCCTTGTGCTACCCTTTGTTGTAACCCCGGCCCTGACGGGAGCCCTTTTGCGGGATGAGGGGCCAGTGCACATCCCGGCTCTGGGAGAAGCAGGTGGCATTTATTCATCTAGGGACGTTTCCTGATACTGGCTCTGGGGAGGGCCCAGAATCCAGAAAGGGCCCCTGCCCACCTGGAGTTCACGGTCGAGGGATCTTATAACTTTTGGGGGGCCAAACACTGGGTCCTCCAGGGTAAACAAATGCGAAGCAGAAGCCATCCCCTCAGGCTCCAAGACACTTTACTCTCAGAGAGACAGGGACGGGCAGTGGGGCTTGGTGGGGAAGCAGGGGTGAGGGTCAGGGCGGGAAGGGTAGGGAGGCGGTCGGGGGGTGGGGGAGGGTCAGCTGGAAGCAGAGGGTTTCCGGGCACACGCTGGCAGGCAGTGGCTGTGGTCCCAAGTCCCGTCTCCTGCCTCCAGCTTCGGTGCAGCCTCAGCGAGACATCATTCGCACAAACTCTGCCGGGACAAAGCCAAGGTTGTGGGTCTGCAGTCTGGACCCCAGTAGGGGTGAGACCAACATATTGGTCTTGAGGTGGGAGGAAGCGTGGCCCAGGGCAGAGCCCACAGGGGAGTCTTCTGGATCTGGGGAATGGGCCCCCAGGCGAAGAAGAGGGGCTTTGCTTTATGGACAAAACAAAACGAAATGAAACCAAGAAACAGCAGCAACGACAAGACCCCCAAACCTCGTAACTGAACCTGTTTTCCTCTTTGCTTTGGCTGCTAGGAAGCTCAGGAACAACTCTGGGAGAATTTCTACATACTGATTTTCCTTGGCTTCCTGTCATTATTTAACCCTTGTTTTCCCCCTGGGGCAACGCGGCCTAGAGGAAGAACGAGGTTCTGGTCAACCCGCCTGGCTTCACATCTTGGCCACATCCACATCTTTGGCCAAGCACTCCCACCTCCCTAAGAACTGACTGTCTTGTCCTGCTCCCGGGGAGAGGGCACAGAGTGCCTAGCGCACGGCGCCGATGCCCCTTTGGTCATTTCCTTGAGCTCTTAAAAACCTCCGGGGGTTGTGCTGGCGCTAAGCGCGGAGGGCAGTGGGCGGTACCTTCAAAGTCCACCAGGCCGTCCCCGTTGAGGTCAATGTCGTGGAGGACCTCGTCCACCTCCCGCTGGCTGAGGCGCTCCCCCAGCAGGGCCTTGAGGGCTGCCCGCAGCTCACCCAAGCTGATGCGGCCATCCCCGTTGGTGTCGAACTGTGGCAGCGTGGGTCGAGGCGTTGAGTCCCCGGCCAAACCGCGCATTCACTCAGCCCTCCGTCACGGCAGACCCGAAGCCCCTGCCCTCCCTCCAGCCCCAGGGGCCGCACCTCCCGAAAGGCATCTCGAAGCTCCCTGACGCCGATCATGTCTGCAGTCTCTGCCAGCAGCTTGGGGCCCATCAGCTCAACGAAGTCCTCGAAGTCCACCTTCCCGCCACCTGGGGGCCGTACCCGTCAGGGACCCCAGGCAACCAGAGACCCGTCCCCGCCCCCGGCCCTCCCCTGCCCTCCTCTCCTGGCCCGTGTCCCTCTCCCCTGCCCCACTAAATGGGTCCTTCCCTCTCGCGGGGCCCCATAGGCTGGATCATCTGCTCAGTTTCCTCATCTAACAAGTGGGGATAACGGTCCTTGCCCCCCCGCCCCCCGCCACCTTGTAGGGGATGGGGAGATTCTTCAGAGGCAGAGTAAGCGCCTTGAGAATGACCAGGGTCCCCGGCTCTGGGGGCCAACCTGTGGAGGCATCTCTCTTCCCTGGGCCGCCCAGCTGCTCAAGCCGTGGCCATGGCCCCCGGAGAACTGGGCTTGGGGCAGGTCTGAGGCACATACTGATTTGCTGTGAAATCTCGATGAGTTCCATCTCAGTGGGCATGTAGCCCAGGGTCCGCATGCAGGCGCCCAGCTCCCGGTAGCCGATGTAGCCGTCACGGTCTCGGTCAAACTCCTGGAAGGCGATCTGCAGCTCTGCCGGGCAGGGCGGGGTCAGTCCTTCCCACTCGTCCCCCCGGACCCCAGCCTGGACCAGCACACCCTTCCTTCGTCCTTTGGTCAAATCATTTCCTCCTTGTAAACATCAGTTTCTCTTTGCTGTCTCAGGGCCTTTGCATGTGCTAGTTCTTTAATTCGTTCTTTCAACAAATATTTAAGGAGCATCTGCTATGTGCCAAGCTCTGCTCTAGGTAGTGGGGATAAGGCAGGAAGGAAGGAAGGAAGGGGAAGGAAGGAAGGAAGGAAGGAGGAAGGAAGGAAGGAAGGAGGAAGGAAGGAAGGAGGAAGGAAGGAAGGAAGGAAGGAAGGAAGGAAGGAAGAGGAAGGAAGGAAGGAAGGAAGGAAGGAAGGAAGAAAGAAGGGAAAGGAAGGAAGGAAAAGAAAGGAAACAATCCCTAACCTCATGGAGCTCATGGAGCTCACATTCTGGGACACTCTTCCCTCTTCTGGTCTTCGGGTCACCTGCCCAAGAAAGTCTTCCGTCTAAATTCAGTCCCCTCCAGCCCATTTGTTCATTTCTTTGCCAGCGCTTAGCATCGTTTGTACTTGTTGACTCATTGACATCTGCACCCCCCCTCCCCCCCGAGGACATGGGCTGTATCTGTCTAGTTTGCCACACTCCCTGTGCCCAGCACAGGGCCAGGCACGCAGTAGGCACCCAGGAGGCGTTTGCTCAATGAACAAACATAAAAGGGAAGTGAGACCCACCTGGCGAATGAGACCTGGGGACTGACAGCTGGGGGCTCTGTCAACCCCTCCCCGTTCGGTCTCGTCCCCATCTCTCTGTGATCTCCTGCAGCCCTTTTCTTGCCCCTAGTTCCTTCCTGGTGGAGACCACCGAGGCCCCACCCAGTGTCCCCA
This sequence comes from Panthera uncia, assembly GCF_023721935.1. Classification (NCBI taxonomy): domain Eukaryota; kingdom Metazoa; phylum Chordata; class Mammalia; order Carnivora; family Felidae; genus Panthera; species Panthera uncia. Next base: position 4,186,538 of record NC_064808.1, on the reverse strand, counting down.
CCCTGTGCGCTCCACCCTTTGTCCACCCCTCTGGAGACTAGTCTTTTCCAAAACGCTTTACCTTCGATCTCCTCTGGCCGCAGCTCCCGGTCCTGGAGGGGGGGTGGCGCACAGAGAAGTTAAGAATCCCCTGGACCACCCTGACACCTGCGCCCCTTCCTCTTGTTCTTTGGGGCTCCCCACTCAGCACCCCCAACATGCACGGGCAGGGCCTGGGTCATCTGACACTGCTCAGGGCTGGTGGCTGCCACCGGTTCCCGCCCGCTGATCTGGGCATCTTGGGCCACCCCTTCCCTGCCCCCTGCCCAGACCTCTGCCTACCTCCTGCCCCTCCCCTTGCAGAGGTCGCAGAGCTCCATTTGCCAGAGGTGGATCTGGGGTCGGGCAGAGCCTCAGACATGGCCCTGGGGACCTCCGTGTGTCTCTCTTGTTCTCTCTCTCAGAGGCCCTGCCACCTCCCTGCCCACCCCCTGGGTGGCTGTCTCTTAGGTTCTCTGTTCCCTCTCCTCTCTCTTTCCTGGTGGGTCTCCTTGGGTCTGCCCGCTGTTTGATCCCCTTGATGTTTTCTCCACCCTTCTCTGTCCCACCCCCTGGATCTGTGTGCCTTTGTTCCAAAGACCCCACTCAAGGAGAGGCAGAGAGGAGGCAAAGGCAGGGGCTTGCCATACATACGAGCTGGGTGGCCGCGATGCTGGGCCGCAGGAAGATGCAGGCGGGCCCCACCAGGCTGCTGAGCACCGAGTAACCCTGGATGCCCGGCCCAGGGTCCCCCTGCTCCTCGGGGCCGGGGCCGGGGCCGGGGCCGGGGCTGTGGTGGGAGCGCCCTGGGGGGGAGCTGGGCCACTGCCAGCGCTCCTGCGGCAGAGCCAGCTGTGAGCGAGCTGGGGCGGCGGCCCCTCCACCCTCATTCACCAGCCTCTCCCATCTTTGGAACCGGGCACAGGAGATTGGGGGCCTTCACCCATCAATACTCTAGGCCGGAAGGGTCCACCCCCTTACCGTTCAACTGGGCAAACCGAGGCCCCCGAAAAGGCAAGGGACTGGACCAAGGTTGCTCAGAAAGCCGGTGGCAGAATGGGACCTTCAGCTCCAGCTCTGTACCTCCTGTCTCTGACTGGCAGAGAGCAGGAAGAGCGGCCGGCACAGGGCAGCTGGTTGGGCACCCGGGGGGCCTAATGAGCTTGGCGGGAAGGCCCGGGGGTCCGTGGGAGCCAGGACCGCAAGGGGCCGGAGTCTGGGGCCTTCCCCCGGGGAAATCTTGATTGGTCTAGGGTGGTGGGAACCACCCCCTCCACCCGCCTGCCCTGCTCTACCTCTAACCCCAGCCCGGCCCTCACACAGGGCTCTGCCCACCCCACCTGACCCTTCCAGGCTCCAGCCCAGCCTCCTGGCCTTGGCTTCTCCCCCTTAGCCGTCCTACCTTAGGCCCCCGATGTCGAGGCCGTTTGGCACAGTTTCCCATGGGCTCCTGAACCATGCCAGGCCTGGAGTCCTGGGGGCGGCCCAGGGCTGGGCCTCAGCGGATGCTGTGGGCTCCTGTCTGCCCCCAGCTGTCCCCAGTGAGAGCCTGGGAGCATTGCAGGGGATTTTCCTAGGGTTTCGCGGGGAAGATTGGGAGCGGGTGGGCAGGCGGGGAGCCCTGGGCCCGGGGGCTTGGGTCCTAATCCAGGATTATCTCTGAGCATCCCTGCTGGTGAGGGGGGCCACTCAGGAGCCAAGGCCCCCTGGAAGGCACAGCCTCCCTGCGCTCACTCTGAGGGTCTTCTGGGCACCTCCTCTCCAGCACTTTCTCCCCCAACCCCTACCCCTAATCTCCCCCAATTAGGAGAGACTTAATGTCTTCAGAGGCAGGGACCGGACACAGGAGGAGGAAACCAGGTGCCCAGGGTGCCAGGGCGGGCTGGGGCACCTCTCCCCTCAGAATGGTGGTATGAACTCGGCAGGCCCTGCCCCTACCGCCTGTCCTGAGAGGAGGCCGTCTTGGCCCGGTCCAGAAAGCTCCTGACTCTCCGGGCCAGGGCCCTTGCTCTCACCTTAGAGCCCCTGGCCAGCCTGCCCGTCCTCGGCACCTCTGCCTGGACCAGTCCCCCGACCCTGTACTCAGGTGAAGAGCGGAAGGGAGACAGCTCTGGGTGCTGTGGGCTGGACGCGGGCTTTGGTGAGGGCAGAGGTGGGGAGAGACGCCAGCTTCTGTCCTGGGCAGCTGACTGACCGGCTGAGCCTTCCTCCCACCTGCACATCCCGGGGCTCCTCCCTGAGCTCTGCCCTGGGTCTGTCCTACAGGGTCCCGGTTGCGGCGTGGGATCCCCGCTGCTCCCTCTGGTGTCCCACACCCCTGTCCCCTTTACCTGCCCGTAGGCTGCCTGCACCCGGGCCTCCAATTCCTTGAGGAGTGCCCGCCGCCTGTTGGCTGCTGGGCTGGCAGGGGCCTGGCTGGGCCCTGGGGTGCCCTCAGAGGGGCTGGGGTCCCCCGCGGGGAGACTGCCATCTGCCTGGCCCTGGGGAAGGGCCATGGAGACCAGGGCTGGGCGCCTCCTCTTCCCACTCTGGTCGCCCCGTTCCTGCGGGAGGGTGACTGAGTAGGCAGCTGTGGGTGCGGTCCCCACAGGCTCCCGGGTACTTTCCCCTGTCCGTCTCTCCACAGGCTGGTAGGGCTCTCCCCGTGCTGCTCACCCAAGTCCTAGCCTCCCCCAAGCCACCGGTCTCCAGCCCCATGCTGGCCACGGACTACCTTGCAGAGCCCTGGTCACCTGGTCACCTGGCCTTTCTGGCTTATGGTCTCCCCCCCGCCTCCCTGCCATTTGGGTCTTGCTCGCTGCCCCTCTCTGCCCATCTCTCTGCATCTGTCTCACCCATGGCCCCTTGCCACCCCACTGCACTCTGCTGACATTTGCCCTGCTGTCTCTGGGGGTCTCTCTGACCTCTCATACCCATCTCTGTCACTCCCTCCCTCCCTCTGCTCCGTTGGTCCATCTGTCTGTCCATCCTTGCTCTTCCTATTTTCCCTGCCCGCACTGCCCCCCCCCCCAGGATGACTCCTGGATTCTGGAAAGACAGCACCCCCCCCCACCATCCTGGCCCCAGACGTCCCCCCTTCTCCCCACCCAGAGCCCCAGAGCAGCTCTGAGCTTCCCCACCTCCTGCCAGCACCTCTCACCTACCTTCTGCTGACCTCCGGCCTCTCGTTTGTCAGGGAGAAATGTGGGGCTGGGCCAGGCAGCCCCCACTGGCCTCTTGTGCCCCCCTGTTCTGTCCCCAGCCCTCTGACTGCCCAGCTGTGTGCGCTTCACCACCCAGAATGAGGTCAGGTGTCCTGCCCCGGCCCCGCTCCAGGCCCCTCATGATTTATTCACCTGCCCCCCGCACCAGCCTTTGTCTGAGGGAAACGGATCCCTCCAGACACCTGCCACCTGAGCCGGTGGCTCTGGCCTCCCTCAGCCACACGAATGGCCACCCATTCGTGCATTCCTTTTGCACATGTCTGAGGCTGGGACCGAGCCTCAGGCCAGCTGCTGGGGCTACACAGACAGACCATGTCTGTCCCGAAGGCCCTGCTCTCAGGCACCTCTGACTCAGGAAAGGATCCCAGACAGTCTAAGTACTCGGGAGCACTGGCCCAGGCATCAGGGGGGCTTCATGGAGGAGAAGGGAGGACGGGGCCTCCCTTTTAGGCATTGCCCACCTATGTTTAACCCATGCTCAGCCCTGGGTGAGTGCTGGGACCCTGGCGGGGATCAACTGTGAATGTGGAGGGTTTCAGGTGCTGGAATCCAACGGAGTATGTTAGGCGGAGGCCCTCAGGCGGGGAGGCAGGGCTCATACCCCCAGGCGGAGGTCTTCAGAGGGGAGGCAGCGGTCAGTGCCCCTGGAGGAGGTATGATGGCAAGAGGCTGGAGAAAATTCCAGACGGGTGGCATCTTCAACAAGTGTTTGTGGAACACCTGCTATATGCCTTCCTGGGTGTCGGGGACCAGTCCCTGCCTCCTGGAACCTTCCAGCTGGTGGGAGATACACATTCAGCAGACCCAGAATGACTATGGAGGAGAAGAGGCTGTCAAGAGGGAGGAGAATGGGGACCTTGCTGTGACTGGGGGGCTGAGGAAGTGGCGTGTGAGACAAGACCAGAGAGACGATGGGAGTGACCGCCTGAAGGGAGGGGTGGCCAGCAGGCAGAGGGGACGGCCCCCACGCAGCCCCGAGCGGAGCTGAGGACCTGGGGAGTGGTCAGCGTTCAGAGGTGAGTGGACACCAGCCAGGTCGTCCAGGGTGGGAAGGGCTCCTTGTGAGGGTCCGAGCTGACCACTTGAAGGTTCGGCCTCCAGCCGCCTCCAGCCCTCTGTACTTGGGGCCTCCCCTCCTGGAGGCCAGGGGAGTACTACATCCCAGGCGGCATCTTGCGAACATCCTTCAGATACAGGAATTCTACCATCTTCTGTAAGGTCCTAGAAAAGGCCTGTAGGCCTGGATTTCCCCACGCACTCACTGTGTGACCCCTGGCAAGGCATTTCACCTCTCTGAACCTCGGTTTCCTTATCTGGAAAATGGGGGTTGACCTGGGCCTCGCGGTGCCTTTGTGAAAATTAAATAAAGGGCCTAGCAGTTTCCTGGCACTTAGGAAGGGCTCGAAAAACGGTGGGTATCATGTATGATGAGTGACCCTGTGCTCACATGACCATATAAGGCGGGAAGTGGTTAGAGATGTGTGCCCCGAAGTTTGAGCCAACGTACGAGGGGTGCCAACTGGTCAGGGTCTAGTGGCTAAAAGTGTTTTCAATCACAAAGCGAAGACTTTGTGTCCAGGTGGAGAAAGCGTGGCTTGGAAATCCTTCCTTACTTGTGTTCAATGAACAGCAGGCATGCTAGGGTGTTCATCTTGATGCCCTTGACTTGCCCAGCCCAGCTTAGCCAAGCTGGAGCTCCAGCTCCAGTGTCTAGGATGGCCAGGTGGATCAGTGGTTGACAGATGGATGGATGGATGGATGGATGGATGGATGGACAGGTAGCTGATTGAATGGAAGGGTGGGTAAACAGGCTAGTGGTTAAACAGTTGATAGGTGGATGGATGGATGATTGTACCAATAGATGGTTGGGTGAATGGATAGATGGATGGATGGACAGGTAGAGATTGACTGGTCGGGTATATGGGTAGTTGGATGGGTGGGTGGATATATAGAGAGGTGGATGTTTTGATGGGCCGCTGGTCAAATGTTTGGCTGTCGGATAGGTGGATGATTGGGTAGAGGGGTATATAGATGGACAGACAGAGAGATGGATGGAGGTAGGTAGATGGATGGGTGGGTGGGCCGCTGCTGAAGGCCTTAGATTCCTCGTAAAGAGAGTCCATTAGCGTGGAGACCATATCTTACCTGTCCTGGTGTTTGTCGTGATGTCTAGCCCACTCACGGCCTGACACGTACTAATCAGTGTGTGAATGAAGCGTCGTGTCTGTCTCTATTCTGAGCTGTGATTCTTTAGAGGGCGAAGATGATGGCCCCTTCTCCACCCGTTCCGCCCAAGTCAACCCAGGCTTGGCCCCAGAGTGGAAAAGACAGACAGCAACAGTGTTGGTGAAGACGTGGAGAAGTCGGGGCCTTTGCATATGCTGCTGTGGGGCTTATAAAACGGTGCAGCTGCTTTGGAAAAGAGTTTGGCGGTTCCTCAAAATGAGCTGCCATGTGCCTGGCCAAGCCCACTCCTAGGGGCGTGCCCCAGGGAAGTGAAAGCATGCGTTCGCACCAAAAATTTTCTCATAAATGTTCACGGCAGCATGCTTCATAAAAGCCAAAAAGTGAAACAACCCAAACGTCCCTCCGTGTAGAAATGGGTAGACAAAGCGTGTATATCCAGGTAATGGAATACTACTCGGCATGGAAAGGAATGACGTACTGATATACGCTAAAGGGTTTCTTTTTGGGGTGATGTAAATGGTCTGGAATTATATCATGGTTGCACAACATTGCATATACTGGAGCCACAGAATGTACACTTTATTTTATTTTATTTGAAAATTTTTTAACATTTATTTATTTTTGAGACAGAGAGAGACAGAGCATGAACGGGGAGGGGCAGAGAGAGGGGGAGACGCAGACTCTGAAGCAGGCTCCAGGCTCCGAGCTGTCATGACGCAGAGAGCCCGATGTGGGGCTCAAACATACGAACCGGAGCTCCGGGACCGGAGCTCCCGGAAGGACGAGCTTTTCATCTGTAACCAGCTGGGGAGCAAACCCAGTCACCAATCCCTGAATGTTCCAGCAAATGTTCCCCAAAGCGGAGCCAGCCCCCCCTCTGCCCGTGATAGGCTGGAAGCCCAACCTTTCTCTTAGGGTTCCTGCCCCCATGTAATTAGAGGGGTCACCAGAGCTACCAAGCCCCTGTGGGTCACTGCGGTCACCCTGTGCCAGGACATAAAAACTAGTGACTCAAGTCCCCACCTAGAGCAGAATCATTACAGGCACGCGCTCTGGGGCCAGAGAGCCTGAGTTCAAATCCTGCCTTGGCCTCTTAACCAGCCGTATGTCCTTGAGCAGGGTGCCTTCACCTCTCTGGGCCCCAAGGTCCCCATCTGTGAAGTGGGAATATTGACAGCATCTACGAGGTGGCTTCTTTTGTGAAAACCAAATGAGTTAATATAAGTGACATGCCCGGGACATGGCTCGGAGAAAGCTCAACGCTGGGGGTCACTTGTCACCTCCCCAGCTGGAGGGGCTCCCAGCCTTTCCCCAACCTAGCCGTCTCCCCTCCCCCACACCTGGCTGCACCAGCTCCCCCGAGCCCCCAGCTGCCCAAAGAGGGGACCTGCCCTCCCCTCCCCAGGGTCCCTCCTCCTGACCGCGGGAGCCTCTTCTATCCACCTTCTTGGGGTCGCAGAGCTATACAATCAAAATGCCCACGGGGCGCCTGGGTGGCTCGGTTGGTTAAGCATCCGACTCTTGGTTTCGGCTCAGGTCGGGATCTCAAGGTTCACGAGTTCGAGCCCCACGTCAGGCTCTTTGCTGATGGCGCGGAGCCTGCTTGGGATTCTCTGTCTCCCTCTCTCTCTGCCCCTTCCCTGCTCACGCTCTCTCTCACTCAAGAACAAATAACTAAACATTAAAAAAAAAATGCCCAGCCCGGTCACCCCAAAGAATATGGAAGCTGTTGGTTACAGGAAGCTTTCAAAAGAGCAGCTTTCTTCTTGCCGCTCTGGGATCTACAGGATGCCCGGTGTCTCCCTGGCCCGTTCTGTGACCCTCCTACGGCCACCGTCCCGGCGGCCTGCACGGTGAAACACCGCGGCCTGAGGGTCCTGCCCTCCGCCCCCCAAGCCACCGGTCAGGGCACAGAGGAGGCTCACAGGCCTCAGCCCTGCCCTGCAGTCACCCGGGGTGGCCCTGTGAAACCCAGGAGGACGACAGGGGCTTCCGGGCTCTGCCACTCTCCTCTCGGGGACCGGTGGCCCCTTCCCGGGGCGTTCCGCACACAGAAGCCAGCTGTCCTCTAGGAACCCAAACTGCCAACCAGCGACCCCAAATCCAGTGCACGAGAGACCCTCCTCACGGGGCCTCTGCTTGAAGCCCGTGGGGCAGAGGCTTGTCTAAAGGGCCGGCCAGGCCAGGCCACCCAGAGCTCCAGGCTGGCCTCGGGGCATACACTTGGTCCCGGCTGGCCACCCGCCGGGCTGCCGGAGGGTGACCGTGGGCGACACGTGAGAATGAGCAACACTGCTGCCCGTGTTAGACGGCAGACTGTGTCACTTCCCAGGGTACAACATGTGCGGAGGTCACCCTGACTGTGTGAGCGGACCGTGGAACTCACAGATGCCGGGGACTGCTTGCCACATTCACGGCTGCCCTTGTCCCAGACTCGGAGGGCTCCCGGGTTGCCGCAACCGTGAGTGCCCCCAGGGAGGGCACCTCCCTCCCGCGGGAAGTCCTCCGGGTGGATCCTGAAGGCCTGACGTCTCCCCTGCCAGTCTGGACCCGGAACCGCTCTTTGTCTCGTGGCAGGTCAGCCGGGTGATGCCGTCCCGGGGGCCCAGAGGCCCAGCCCAAGCCTCATCCTCCCGAGGCTGCCCGGGAAGGGGCAGAGGGTCCGCGGTGCCCTCCAGCCCCTCAGTGACCACAGCACCGCTTTCCGCTCACCGTGTTTATTGGTCCCCAAGGGCAGTCCTCTCGAGGGAGGCACGCTCATGTCTAACGGGCGCCGAAGACAGGGCGGTTCACGTGCTCAGGGGAGGCCAGGAAGGCCTTGAGCCTGGGCCGGGCGCTGAGGCGCGCCTCGTAGGCCGAGAGCAGGGGGAGGGAGTCCAGGCAGCTGGGGGCCAGGGGCTTGAGCAGGGTCGGAAGAGAGAGGGAGGGGCTTGGGGCACCTGGGTGGCTCAGTCGGTGAAGCGTCCGACTTCGGCTCAGGTCATGACCTCGCGGCTCATGGGTCTGAGCCCCAGGCTGGGCTCTGCTGACAGCTCAGAGCCTGGAGCCGCTTTGAATTCTCTGTGTCTCCCTCTCTCTCTGCCCCTCCCCCGCCCACGCTCTGTCTCTCTTTCTCTCTCAAAAATAAATAAACATTAACTCCTTTTTAAAAATTTTTAACGTTTATTTACTTTTGAGAGACTGAGAAACAGAGCATGAGCTGGGGAGGGGCAGAGAGAGAGGGAGACACAGAGTCCGAAGCAGGCTCCAGGCTCCGTGCTGCAGGCACAGAGCCCGATGCGGGGCTCGAACCCACGAGCCATGAGATCATGACCTGGGCCAAAGTCAGACACTCAACCAACTGAGCCACCCAGGTGCCCCCAAAATCAACAAACATTAAAAAAAACAAAGAAAGAAAGAAGAGAGAGGGGCTGCAGGGAGCCAGAACACTGGCCGTTCCGGTGAACCTGCCGACGCTCCCCCGCTGGGCCTCAGTGTACCCTTCTGAGAAATGGATCTATGATGGGCAGGACCCAGCACTCACCTGGTCGCCCACAATGAAGGCCTGGTCCCCCTGGTTCTGGATCAGCAGGGTCTCGAAAGGCTTCAAGTGACCCGGCAGCCCCTGAATATACTGGGCCTTGCCCTCCTCCTGCGAAGGGGGGTGATTCAGCGGCAGCCCCCGGCACGCCTGGCCGAGGTGACCTCCCGGGCCCCGGGCCCCGAGCACCCCCGCCCCTGCTCACGTAGTCGCGGTGGATGAGGCGGCCGCAGAGCCAGTGAAGGTCCTCCAAGCTGTCGTTCCCCACGTCCACCAGGCCGCCTCCCGCTCGTCCTTGCCGTAGAGCCCTGGGTCAGCAGCCGGGCAGCGGGTCAGGTTCAGTCCAGGCTGGTCCTCCGCTGCTCCTCTCTCTCCCCCAAACGCCCGCCGGCCTCGGGCTGGGGCCACCGGTCCCTCGGTCGGGAGGGCCTGCTCCACCCGACTCCCATCTCCAAAAGCCCAAGGGGCCCGCCCGGCTGAAGGCCAGGCCTCTCCCAGGTCCCATCCTAGGTCTCATCCCGAGACTCAGGGATTCCCGGCCCAGATGGCCCCAAGCCCCCTGCCCCAGATCTGTCCACCCGCAAGTGCGAACCAAGCCTCTGGGCGTGTGCCCTAGGCCTGAGGAGTAGCTGTCTGTGGGGCCGGAACAGAACTCGGCCGTGGGGACAGGTGTGTCACGTGCAGTGCAGGACCGCACAGGGACAGGAAGCGGTGGCGGCAGGCCACAGCCGCAGGCCTCTGTCCTCTCCCCCTGGGTCCTGCAGAAGCGAGGGTAGCCTTGGCCCGGCTGCCGCCACTGCTCCTCTGTCCCCTTCCCTCATTGTCACATCCTCCTGGGACCCACGGCTTTTCTAGACGCCCCGGAGGTAGCCAAAACTGAGGCAACCACCTCTCTAAGCCACGGTGCTGCCAGCGTGGTAACGGGCCACAGGCTCGCTCACATGAGCGCAGGTTTTCCAGATTCAAGAGAGGCCAGAACAGGAAAAAATGGGCAGGAGGTCGGCTTGGAAAGCCCCTGGTCACACCTGCAGTGGCCTCTAGGCCTCCACCAGCTCCCGCGTGGGGCCGGTGGCCTCCTCTGAGCTGTCACCCGGGAAGCAGGCACAGCAAACCCACCTGGCCCTGCCGGGCTGGCAATCCCAGCCCCACGACCCGGAGCCCTCGTCACCCAGGCCCTGCCCCTTCCTCTAGGGTCATGTGGCCCGACCTCCAGACGGGCAGAACTCTGGTCCTCAGGTGCCCCAGGACACCTGAGTGGGACCCGTCACGTACTTCGCAGGACTGCGCTGCCCGAGACCTCAGAACTCACCAAGGGTGTGCCCCAGGTGTCGCAGGAAGGCATCGGACTGGTACAGAGCGAGGTCCCCATCCTGGAACTTGGGGAGCTGCTCGTACAGCTGGGGGTGGGGGGGGGGGACAGCCCCGTCAGAGATGCGGAGCTTGGCTCCCCCCCCCCCCCCCCCCCCCGCTGCCCAGCCCCCGGCCCCCCTCTGGGCACGGCAGCCACTCACACAGGAGGCCTTGAGCGGGCCCTGCAGCCAGGTCTCCTTGGTCACCACCTCTTCCTTCCAGCTCTGGCCCTGGTCGGCCAGCAGCATGCGCATGGCCTCGCAGCGCCCTGGGGAGGGGAGGACAGGGTGGGGGGATGCGGGGAGACCCCAGCCTCAGAGCACCCTGGGGAGGGGTCAGGAGTGGGGCGACAGGACAGAAACTCTAGCTTCGGAGTCTGCTGAGAAGTCGAACTGCGGAGAAAGATGGAGATCACGGCACCGGTGCAGTCTGGGGAGGGAGACGAGGGGTGCAGACTGCAGTCCGAAGTGCCCCGGGATGGGGACAGAGGCAGATGGCCAGAGCGCAGCCAGACGGGGGCCAAGAGGATGCAGCCCCGGGGGAAGGCCAGGCCTGGGGCCGCCACCGCCATCCCAGCCCCGCCCCCATGGCCCTGGCCCGGGGGGGGGCGGGGGGGGGGGGGGGGAGCAGCCTGGCCCATCCGTGCCCCTCACCCTCCTGGAGGAGCAGGGGCCGCACCTCGGACGGGGAACTAGACGATGGTGTAGGGCTGCACTAGGAGAGACAGACAGACAGGGTGGTGAAAGAGGCCCCCCCCCCCCCCCCGGGGGCGGGGGGGGGGGGGGGGGGCAGGGGTCAGACCCCTGGGGGAGACCCCCCCCTCCCAGCAGCCTGCGGCAGGGGTGGGGTCAGACCCCTGGGAAAGGGGGGTGACTCAACCTCGGCCCCGGCCCCCACCTGGCCCAGACCCTACTCGCTAGCGGGCCGTGAAGTGAAAGAGGCAGGAAGTGGCAAGGAGCCCAGTGACCTTATATTTCTGGTTGTCCCACCCCCTCCTCCCTTCCCGCCACACCCAGGAATGCGCCAAGTCACTGAGCGCAGTTCGGGCCTGGGTAAGGCTGGGTGAGGATCGGGCAAGGCCGTACAGGCTCACCTGCTCCTCGGCAGGGCTGTACCCTACCTGCAGGGCACTGACTTTCGCATCACACAGCCACTACCCCGTCCAGGCCACACCCAAACACACAGAACTCCTCAGGGCCCACAGAGGGCCAGGTCTGAGGACCTAGCCAGCGGCTGGGGCCCCAGCACCGGCACACAGCAGGTGCTCATTAAATGCTTGTTGCAGGGGCGCCTGGGTGACTCAGTCCCTCAGGCGTCCGACGTCCCCCCCGGTCATGACCTCCCGGTTAGTGAGTTCGAGCCCCGCATGGGGCTCTGTGCTGACAGCTCAGAGCCTGGAGCCGGCTTCGGATCTCGCTGCCCCTCCCCCCGTTAAGATTAAACATTAAAAAAAAAAAATGCTTGTTGTATGAATGAATGCAATGTCAACAGACACAGCCCTTTATGCATCCTCTCTCTGAGATAATAATTGTGGCAAACCCTCAGGGGCTGAGGCCTGTGTTGGGAACTTGACGTAGATTTTACAACCGTAGGACTTGGGAGGGCGAACTGAAGCACAGAGAAGTTAGCTGACTTTCTCAAGGTCACACAGCTAGTAAACAGGATTTAAACCCAGATCTGGCTAGCTTCAGGGGCCTCACTTTTTTTTCCCCCCCAGGGGCCTCACTTTTAACCCTCGGCCTTTCTTCTGCAAAGCCCTGTCATCTCCAAACCATTTTTTGACAGAGTCTCAGTGCTGTGCACTCTTTAAAAACTGACTGGACCTGGGGATACGGGTGGACAGAAAGACAGACAGACTGAGCTGCAGGACCTCTTGGCCCTGAGAGGGCTGTGTGTTGCCAGGGGAACCCAGTGCCTGCCTCCACCTGGCACCCCCGGCCCCCTTCTCCTGGCTGCCCCTTCCTGGGGGGTGGGGGGTGGCCCACTGGGTGTGATGGTCCTTCCCCGGGAACCGGAGCGTACCGAACCGGATGTCTCAGCCTGGTTTTCCTGCCAGAGGCACAAGGACACAGGAAGGCACCCTTCCCCTGGGGAAGTACCCATCTAAAAGCCTGGGGGAAAAACCCAAAGGCACCTAATCAGGAGAATCCCTGAGCCTCATCGGAGCCCACAGCCGCCTGGGGCTGGGGGGGTGGGGAAGGTGGAGCCAGAGTTGGGTTCTATCCGTGACTCACAGCTGGAGGAACATCTGCCCAGCACTTAGCAGCTTACAAAGAGCTTTCATACAAATGGTCTCACTTTATCCCCACCACATCTTGAGAGGGAGGGAGGCTTGTTCCCATTATCCTGACGGGGACACCAAGGTTCCCCGGGGTTCATTCACCCGCTCTGGCCTGGAGCACGCGTGCCCTCCCTTTGTGGACAGGCATCAATGGCCTGGGGGACCCCTTCCTGTCCAGCGGGCCAGCCTCCTACCGGCTCATACCCTCCAGCCATCACGCTCAAGTCCCCTGGGCTGGCTGTCCCCCAGGTCCTTGGGGCTCTATTCTGTGGTGTTCCAGCTGGCTGCTTTTACCCATAATCCTCTGGCTCCACAGGCAATGCCCGTGGACTAGTTCTGTGACCCCCCTGAGGCCTCCCCCTCTGAGGTCCAGAGCAGTTTTCCCAGCCCAGTGAGCCAGGAACCTCCCTGTGCCCATGCCCCCACCTTCAGCCCATGTGTATATCAGCACCTGTCTTTGGCATTTCTTTAAATACAAATAAACAGCTTTATTGCTACTTAAGTTTCGCTCTTATAAAGTGTACATTTGGGGCGCCTGGGTGGCTCAGTTGGTGAAGCGCCCGACTTCGGCTCAAGTCATGATCTCATGGTTCGTGAGTTCAAGCCCCACATTGGGCTCTGTGTATCATGACAGCTCCGAGCCTGGAGCCTGCTTCGGACTCTGTGTCTCCCTCTCTCTCTGCCCCTCCCCAGCTCATGCTCTGTTTCTCAGTCTCTCAAAAGTAAATAAACGTTAAAAATTTTTAAAAAGGAGTTAATGTTTATTTATTTTTGAGAGAGAAAGAGAGACAGAGCGTGGGCAGGGGAGGGGCAGAGAGAGAGGGAGACACAGAGAATTCAAAGCGGCTCCAGGCTCTGAGCTGTCAGCACAGAGCCCAGCCTGGGGCTCAGACCCATGAGCCGCGAGGTCATGACCTGAGCCGAAGTCGGACGCTTCACCGACTGAGCCACCCAGGCGCCCCAAGCCCCTCTCTCTTCCGACCCTGCTCAAGCCCCTGGCCCCCAGCTGCCTGGACTCCCTCCCCCTGCTCTCGGCCTACGAGGCGCGCCTCAGCGCCCGGCCCAGGCTCAAGGCCTTCCTGGCCTCCCCTGAGCACGTGAACCGCCCTGTCTTCGGCGCCCGTTAGACATGAGCGTGCCTCCCTCGAGAAGACTGCCCTTGGGGACCAATAAACACGGTGAGCGGAAAGCGGTGCTGTGGTCACTGAGGGGCTGGAGGGCACCGCGGACCCTCTGCCCCTTCCCGGGCAGCCTCGGGAGGATGAGGCTTGGGCTGGGCATCTGGGCCCCCGGGACGGCATCACCCAGCTGACCTGGCACGAGACAAAGAGCGGTTCCGGGTCCAGACTGGCAGGGGAGACGTCAGGCCTTCAGGATCCACCCGGAGGACTTCCCGCGGGAGGGAGGTGCCCTCCCTGGGGGCACTCACGGTTGCGGCAACCCGGGAGCCCTCCGAGTCTGGGACAAGGGCAGCCGTGAATGTGGCAAGCAGTCCCCGGCATCTGTGAGTTCCACGGTCCGCTCACACAGTCAGGGTGACCTCCGCACATGTTGTACCCTGGGAAGTGACACAGTCTGCCGTCTAACACGGGCAGCAGTGTTGCTCATTCTCACGTGTCGCCCACGGTCACCCTCCGGCAGCTCGGCGGGTGGCCAGCTGGGCCCAAGTGTATATGCCCCGAGGCCAGCCTGGAGCTCTGGGTGGCCTGGCCTGGCCGACCCTTTAGACAAGCCCCTGCCCCATGGGCTTCAAGCAGAGGCCCTGTGAGGAGGGTCTCTCGTGCACCGGATTTGGGGTCGCTGGTTGGCAGTTTGGGTTCCTAGAGGACAGCTGGCTTCTGTGTGCGGAACGCCCCGGGAAGGGGCCACCGGTCCCCGAGAGGAGAGTGGCAGAGCCCGGAAGCCCCTGTCGTCCTCCTGGGTTTCACAGGGCCACCCCGGGTGACTGCAGGGCAGGGCTGAGGCCTGTGAGCCTCCTCTGTGCCCTGACCGGTGGCTTGGGGGGCGGAGGGCAGGACCCTCAGGCCGCGGTGTTTCACCGTGCAGGCCGCCGGGACGGTGGCCGTAGGAGGGTCACAGAACGGGCCAGGGAGACACCGGGCATCCTGTAGATCCCAGAGCGGCAAGAAGAAAGCTGCTCTTTTGAAAGCTTCCTGTAACCAACAGCTTCCATATTCTTTGGGGTGACCGGGCTGGGCATTTTTTTTTTAATGTTTAGTTATTTGTTCTTGAGTGAGAGAGAGCGTGAGCGGGGAAGGGGCAGAGAGAGAGGGAGACAGAGAATCCCAAGCAGGCTCCGCGCCATCAGCAAAGAGCCTGACGTGGGGCTCGAACTCGTGAACCTTGAGATCCCGACCTGAGCCGAAACCAAGAGTCGGATGCTTAACCAACCGAGCCACCCAGGCGCCCTGTGGGCATTTTGTTTGTATAGCTCTGCGACCCCAAGAAGGTGGATAGAAGAGGCTCCCGCGGTCAGGAGGAGGGACCCTGGGGAGGGGAGGGCAGGTCCCCTCTTTGGGCAGCTGAGGGCTCGGGGGAGCTGGTGCAGCCAGGTGTGGGGGAGGGGAGACGGCTAGGTTGGGGAAAGGCTGGGAGCCCCTCCAACTGGGGAGGTGACAAGTGACCCCCAGCGTTGAGCTTTCTCCGAGCCATGTCCCGGGCATGTCACTTATATTAACTCATTTGGTTTTCACAAAAGAAGCCACCTCGTAGATGCTGTCAATATTCCCACTTCACAGATGAGGACCTTGGGGCCCAGAGAGGTGAAGGCACCCTGCTCAAGGACATACGGCTGGTTAAGAGGCCAAGGCAGGATTTGAACTCAGGCTCTCTGGCCCCAGAGCGCGTGCCTGTAATGATTCTGCTCTAGGTGGGGACTTGAGTCACTAGTTTTTATGTCCTGGCACAGGGTGACCGCAGTGACCCACAGGGGCTTGGTAGCTCTGGTGACCCCTCTAATTACATGGGGGCAGGAACCCTAAGAGAAAGGTTGGGCTTCCAGCCTATCACGGGCAGAGGGGGGGCTGGCTCCGCTTTGGGGAACATTTGCTGGAACATTCAGGGATTGGTGACTGGGTTTGCTCCCCAGCTGGTTACAGATGAAAACTTCCAGTCCTTCCCGGAGCTCCGGTCCTCAGCTAGCTGCCATGGCCTTGCACGGGGTCGCAGCAAGGACACAGGTGTCAGTCCATCCAAGGGTGGCGCCTCTGGGACTCGAGTCCTCCCTGGGGTACCAGCCCTGGGAGGGTAGGGATGAGGGGTGCAGGGAGTGGCCCCAGATCTCAAGGGCAGAACCTGAGGGCTGCTTCAAGGCCTTGGGTCTAGGTCTCAGCCTGCGGGCCTCACTCCCCAACCACACCACCTCCCCTCCCATCCCTCCCTGCTTCCCGCCTCCATCACTTTCTCCCAGGTCTGTCAAGGTTCCGGATGGCTCTGACTTGGGCTCCCCTCACCCCCATGCCCCCCACCCCGGCCATGCTTTCTTCCCTATCCTGCCTCATGACCTGCCTGAGGACTCTGCTCCCTGCCCTGGTCCGGGGACCCTGGGAGAGGGTCAGAACCCTTGGCTGCCCTTACCCAGATGTGCAACCATGGACAAGTGGCCAATCCTCTGTGGGCCTGTTTCCTCCTCTGATGTCCCGGTAGTCACAGAGTGCCACCCTGTTTACCCGGCACCTCCCACATTCAGACACTTGGCAGGTCTCAAGATCTCCGTTTTACAGCGGAGAAAACAGGTCAGAGCCGGAATTTGCAGGCAGGCGCCCCGAGGGGCACGCCCACCTGCTTTCCCAAACAGCCCCAGAAAATGCTCTCAAATGTGCCCTGCACACAGCTCGTCGTCAATGGAGTGGTTATTTAAAATGTTAATGTCAGTTAAATATTCAATATCCCGATTGAAATCGAGTCAAAGCCGCGGGGAGTTTTAGAAGTGAGAGCATAGGTCGTGCCCCAGCCCTGGCCTCCTCTGCTGTTTGCGTCCACGCTGCGCTTCACACGTGCGGGTTTGGGATCGGGGTGAGCGTGTGCACACGGAACGCAGACCGCCGAAGGTGTCTGGGAGGGGTTTTTGGCAATGAATCCACACTTGAGCTCGGTATCTCCCCATTGGAGGACTTTGGACAGGTGAAGGGGAAGGCTTCTCGCCTCCAGATCGGATTTTTCCACGGGATCAGGAAACTCAGCCCAGGATCCTGTGGGCATGAGCTTGGCTTTTCACAAGCCTTGTTCTGAAAAGCAGCACCCAGGGGGGAATAAAATGAAGACATTGGATCCGCCCATTGGCTGCGTCTGTGCCACCGACAGGATTCTGGCTTCAGGGCGTGTCAACGGCGAGAAGGTGGCCATCTGGCCAGGCGCCACGGGCTCCCTCTGGGACCAGAGCTCTCTTTTCTGTGCGAGAGGCCACCAGGATGTGAATTCAGAGCCCACTCTGGCAGCGGTTATAGCTGAGAGAGCAGAGCCATGCACAGAGAACAGCGCGCGAGTGTGTGTGAGAGAGAGAGGGAGAGAGGGAGGGAGTTTATTTTAGGTCCCTGGTTCCAGCTCCCGGGAGGCCAGCTCCCTTCTCTCCTCCTGCTGGTTTGGGATCCACCAGTAACAAACTATCTTTTCAATGGCAGTTGTCTCCTCGGGTGGGTCCGCCTGCCCTTACCTAAATAACTAAAGCTCTATTTAAAACAGAGACCCCCCATGCCACAGCCACCCAGCCAACGCGCTCCTGAATTTCTTTAAAAAATTTTTTAAAATGTTTATTTATTTATATTTATTTATTTCTGAGACAGTGACAGAGCATGAGTGGGGGAGGGGCAGAGAGAGAGAGGGAGACACAGAATCCGAAGCAGGCTCCAGGCTCCGAGCCGTCAGCACAAAGCCCGACGCAGGACTCGAACCCACGGACCGTGAGATCATGACCTGAGCCGAAGTCAGACGCCTAACTGACCCAGCCACCCGGGCGCCCCCGCACTCCTGAATTTCTGACTTCAGGAAACAGAGTTAATACATGCTAGTTGCTTTAAGGAGGCTGAAGTTTGACGTGGTTTGTTAAGCAGCAATAGATAATTAATATAAAGTCACAACCAAGCAGCACCATATGGCCTCAGTGGGAGACAGAAAGCTCTCAAGGCTCACATTGCAAGACAGGTGCTCTGAGGTTTAACAAACTATTTTCCGGAGGTTTTCTGGTTCCTTTGGGGGGGGGGGCGGGGAGTTGGTTCGATGTCTTCTCTGAGGCCACTCAGCCGAGGTGTGGGTCAGTGCTTGGGACGAAGGCACATCCCTCAAAACAGGAGTCTTTCCTTTGATGCCCCGGATTCCCGGAGTGAGTGTGGCTGAGCTCTGACAATGCACATTCCACCAATGCCCCTTCCCAAAGCGGCGTGTTCGTGTTCGTGTTGAAGAGGCAGGAGGCCGTGGTTAAGAGAGCAGCCAGTGAGCTTAAGTTCAGGTCCCAACTCCGTCCCTTAACTGCTGTGGGATCCTCAGCTGGATACCCAAATATAACACCCCTGAAACACTTAGCACAGGGAGGCACATGGTAAGTGCTCAATGAGAGGCTGACAACATTTGTAAGAACCCAGCTTTGCCGATATTATCGCCAGCATTGATGTGGGAGCTACCTCAGTCTTGAGAAAGCCACACCCCTTCTCTCACCATACATTTTGTGCAAATAAGCAATTGAGCAAGAAAAAAAAAAAATAGCCGGTGAGCCGACTTCTAGCGAAACTTGAAATTTGACATTTTCAGCCAAGTCATCACTTGGACCCTGGAGTCTAGGATGAAACCAATAAATATTACCACACTACGATTTCCTCTCCAAGTTTTTTCAGGGAGGCTTTTTTAATTGTTCAGTTTTGAAAATCCACACATTATTTAAGACTCAAGAACAAAACAGGGGCGCCCGGGTGGCTCAGTAGATGATGAGCCTGACTCTTGATTTCGGCTCAGGTCATGATCTCGAGGTTCGTGAGTTCAAGCCCCTCGTCGGGCTCTGTGCTGACAGCTCGGAGCCCGCTTGGGGTTCTCTCTCTCTCTCTCTCTCTCTCTCCTTTCTCTGCCCCTCCTCTGCTCTCTCTCTCTTTCTCTCAAAAGAAATAAACATTAAAAAAAAGATTTAGGGGAGCCTGGGTAGCTCAGTCGTTTAAGTGACCGACTTCAACTCAGGCAATGATCTTGCGGTTTGTGAGTTCAAGCCCGTGTCGGGTTCTGTGCTGACAGCTCGGAGCCTGGAGCCTGCTTTGGATTCTGTGTCTCCTTCTCTCTCTCTGCCCTTCTCCCATTCACGCTCTGTCTCTCTGTGTCTCTCAATAATAAATAAACATTAAAAAAATTTTTTTAAAAGATTTATATCTATCTCTATGTATAACTATAGATTTACATATATATGTATATATAAAGATCTATTTATATCTGTGTATTATGTATGTATCGATCTATAAACAGATTTGTTATAATGAATCAGCTCACATGATTCTGGAGGCTGAGAAGTCCCCAGTCTGCCATCTGCAGGCTGGAGCCCCGGGAGAGTTGTGGTGTGGTTTGAGGGCTGAAAGCCAGAGAGCCAAGGTAGATTCCAGTCCAGTCTGAAGGCCTGAGAACCGGGAGGGCTGAGGACAGGAGAAGATCGATATCCCAGCTCCACAATCAGGCAGAGAGCGAATTCAACCTTCCTCTGCCTATTTGTTTTATTTAGGCCCTCAACAGGTTCAATGAGGCCCACCCACACCCGGGAGGGCCATCTGCTTTGCTCTGTCCACCAATTCAAATGCTGATCTCTTTGGGAAACGCTCTCATGGACATACCCAGGAAAAGTGTTTAACCAGTAACCTGGGCATCCTTTGGTCCAGTCAAGTTGACCTGTAAAATTAAGTGTCACTAATTGCTTTGAAGTTTTCCCTTTTGGGTAAAAGACACAGTCCATATTGTTTTGTTTTTGTTTTAGTTTTGCCTCTGAGCCCTCCGTGATGGTCCTTCTAGATCTGTATCACACTTCTCATGCTTCAACCGTGAGGGACAGCTGTCCCTCCTCATGCTCGACATTTCTGCCTCTCCTTCTTTCCTCAGCGGCAAAGTCCTTCCAGGACTGCCCTCTGATCTGGGCCACTCCCCTGCCTTCCTGTGAGGGGTGAGGCAGCCTGGGACTGGCCTGAGCCGCTTTGAAGTGAGAGGCGCCCCTGCTGGGCATTCACTGGGGTCGAGGTGGGAATGAGCTGAACAAGAGCGGTCACTTTGCAAAACTGATAGTTGGTACCATTTCTCAGCTGGCCCCGTTTCTCCCCCTCTATGCGTCCAAAGCACTGTCTGGGCCTCCAGGTTTCCAGGGCACGTTTGATTTTGTGCTAGAATGCTGGCTTATTATGACTAGAAACCTTTAGAGAGAACGGTGTTAGAATAACACCTTTAGAATAACTGTGTTATTCTTTTTCTTTCCCACTTTTATTTATTTACTTTATTTTATTTGAGAGAGGGTGGGGGGGGGGGGGAGAATCTTAAGCAGGTTCCACATTCAGCACAGAGCCTGATGCAGGGCTCAATCCTACCACCCTGGGATCATGACCTGAGCCCAAATCAAGAGTCAGACGCTCAACCGACTGAGCCACCCAGGGACCCCTGTTCCCACTTTTTTTTTTTTAACGTTTCTTTTTTTATTATTGAGAGACAGAGAGAGACAGAGCATGAGCAGGGGAGGGGCAGAGAAAGAGGGAGACACAGAATCCGAAACAGGCTCCAGGCTCCGAGCTGTCAGCACAGAGCCTGATGCAGGGCTCGAACTCACAAACCGCAAGATCATGACCTGAGCCGAGGTCGGTACCCACTTTTTAATTGAGACTCAACTTACACACAGCAGCTCCTTCGATGTTTACACCTGGGTACGCGTCCAGCCCTGCTTCCCAAAGGAAAGACTCCCTCTCTGCTGTGTCACTGGATGCAACCACATTTGCTGTTTGCTGTATACCAAACTGCCCCAACAAATAGTGGCTTAAAATAACTCACATGTCAGGGCGCCTGGGTGGCTCTGTTGGTTAAGAGTCCGACTCTTGATTTCGGCTCAGGTCATGATCTCGGGGTCGTGAGACTGAGCCCCGCATCGGGCTCTGCACTGACAGTGTGGAGTCTGCTTGGGGTTTTCTCTCTCCCTCTCCATCTGCCCCTCTCCCACTCGTGCTGGCTCACGCGCGCTCTCTCTCTGTCTCTCAAAAAGAAAATAATAATAATAACCGACATTTCTTATTTCTCCCAATTATGTGACCTGGCCTGGTGGCTATTCTGGTCTGGGCCAACTCCACTGGGGCCTGGTGGTCTAGACGGCCCTCCCTTTCACATGTCCCATGGATGGAGACAGCAGGGATGACTTTCTAGATGATCCCTTGTTTTCTGGGAGGCCAGCCCAAGCTTGATTGTGCAGTGGCAGAAGGTTTTTCCAGCGGCAGGCAAGGACCAGCCTCAATGCACAAGGGGCCCCTGTCACACTCGCTGACATCCCATTGACCAGGGCAAGCCACGTGGCCAGGCCCGGACTCAGGAGGCAGAGACCTTACCCCCTGATGGGACAATCACCAAATTCCCACCGCAGGGGGGCAGGTGTAGGAAAAGGGGAAGAACTTGTAGTCAGTTTGCAATCAGTCACTGATGTTCTCAAGGCAGGAAGGGAATGATCACAGACAGAAGGCTAGAGATACAAGCAAGTAAGCAAAGAGGTAAGTATGTTGGTGGGTTTTAGGGAAACCCTGAATGAACAGGAACGGATTTGCCATAGAAATTAGTAGTGAAGAAAAACGGAATGATATACCCAGCCAACCCAAGAGAAGGCAAGAAAGAGAAGAAACAGGACAGACAGGGCAAATGGCAAAAAGCAACACGGATTGAAACCCAAATATGTAATAGCAATTCTGCTCTATGTGACGAGATGACCCACACAAATATGCCCGATGGATTTTTTTTTTTTTTTCAAAGATGCGAAAGCATTTATTCAGTGGAGGAAAGAGCCTTTGCAGCAAGTAGTGCTGGGACAGTTAAACTGCCATCGGCCAGCACATGGGAGAAAATGTTCAGCATCTGGGCAAGATTAAGGTTTCTCAGGTGTGATTCTAAAAGCATGACCCGTAAAAGGAAAAACGGATAAATCAGACCTCATACAAATGAAAAAGTGTGCTCTGCCAAATGCCCTATGAAGAGCATGAAAAGACTAGTTATGGGTGGAAGAAAATATTTGCAAACCACCTACCCAGAGAGAGACTAGTCCCTGGGACGTACAACAGCCTCTTCAAATTCAACAGTTAAAAAACAAAAACAAAAACAAAAAACACCGAGCAATTCTGTTTTGAAAATGGGTAAAAGGCATGGAGAGACACAAGGACTACAACTCAGCAATAAGAAGGAATAAACCATTGATGCAGATAGAGCAACCCGGATGAATCTAGAACAGTGTGCTGAGTTTAAAAAAAAAAAAAAAAAAAAAAAGCTAATCCCAAAAGGTTACATACTGTTTGATTCCATTTATATAACATTCCTGACATGATCAAATTATAGAAATGGAGAACAGATTAAGGGTGGCCAGAGATTAAGGACAGGAGCGGGAGGTGGAGGGAGGGAAGTCGGTGTGGTTATAAAAGGCTGACATGAGGGATCCTTGGGTGACAGAACATGAGCTTACACAGGTGACAACATGGTACAGAACTGGACACACACACACACACACACACAGAGCTCGGACTATAACCCCCCAGGAATCTGAACAAGATGGATAGATTGTATCAATGTCAATATCCCGGGTATAACATTGAACTGGAGTTTTGCAAGATGTTGTCTCAAAAGAAAAGTTCAGGTAAAACTAAAAAATAATAAATAGATTTACATATTCTAATTTAAAAAACAAAGGACATCAGACCACAGTTAAGTTTTCCATTGCCCTGTTGGTGGACACTGGGGTTGTCTCCAGTTTGGGCCCATTATGAGTAAGGAATTGGCTCGTGTGGTTGAGAAAGCTTGGTAAATCTAAAATCTACAGTGTAGGGTGGCAGGCTGAAGACCCAGGGAAGAGGTGATGCTGCGGTTCGAGTCAGAAGGCAGTTTGCCGACAGAGTTCCCTCTTTCTTGAGTCTTTTTTTAAAAGCCTTCGACTGATTAGATGAGGCCCACCTATATTACGGAGGGCAATCTCGCAGTCTATTCATTAAATGTTACTCTAAAAATACCTTCACAGGAACATCTAGAATAATGTTTGACCAAATATCTGTGTACTGTGGCCTCTTCAAAGGGACACAGAAAATTAACCGTCACAAGTACGTGTACATAGGACTGGAGCTTTAGCAGATAACGCAGTTTTCCAGCGTGGTGGAGCCATTTTCACACTCCCGCCAACAGTGCACGAAAGCTCCAATTGCTCTGTAGCCTCGCTAACACTTGGAATTGTCAGTGCTTCCGATTTTTCTAATGGGTGCATGGTGGTGATCTAATGGGTGTTGTGGATTGAATTTGCATTTCCCTGATTGCTCAGGATGCTGAGCACTTTTCACGCGCTGAAATGTTGTATAGAAAATGTTGCATATAAAATGTTGCCACACAAAAGACCTTAAGACGGCAAGTACTTTTTTTGCTCTGAGGGTTGGGCTGTGAAATATGTCCGCAGGTAGGCCAATAGTATGTTCCTTTTTCAAACCAAAGTCTTTAAATATTTACTCAACGTGTATTTGGTTTGGCTGATCAGACGCTACTTTTCTTTTCTTTTCTTTTTTTACAGATTGTTTACAGAAATAGATTCGCTTTTGGAGGCTGAAAATAAAAACCCTCCTAACCATTTCCGACGTCTCTGTGGTTCTCAGTATGGCTGTTAACTAGTTCAGCTGAGGTTACAAAGTCTCCAAGGAACAGCAGCAGGGACAAGCTGGATCTTTTTCCGCTCAGCTGAGAGTCCCGCGTCCTCTGGCCAGGGCTGGCGTGCGCTCTCCGTGGTGTTGGGGACCCTAGCCCCTTCCGGCTGTCTCTGTCACTCTGAGGGTGCTGTCCTCTCCCCTCCGGGATCCAGCCAGGGAAAGGGAGTTCTCTGAACCATACCCGCTGGGGAGGCATATGCTAGGGTTTACAATGTAGATGATCAAATCAGTCATTTGTTGCCAACACACAGCATGACCCCGTGCAGGGCATGGAATTTCTGACTGTCAATTGACAATGACTTCTAGTGAATATGCCTTGCAAGAGCTCTTGGCAGAGAGAGAGGCCAGTGTTAAATCAAGAAGTTCTTTTTTTCTCTCCCTTGAGTGCTTCGGTGGGTGGGGTCAGTTGCATTTAGCCAGTTACTTAGACGGGGAGGGAAGCTGGCCGCCTGTAACTGGTTGATTCCGATTGTTTCCTACGCTGGCCCCTAGGGAAGGTGTCTCTCCATTCCTGGCCCCCATTCCTGTTACTCAGACCGCTCCCCAAAGAAGCGGCCACACACAAGCCCTGGTCTCAGGCTCTGCCTTCTGCGGAGACCCAGCCTAAGACAGCAAGGGTAGTCATAGTAATAATTTTTGTGAGTTTTTCTGACATGGAGAAGGGGAGGAAGGATGTGATACACTTACTATTCTTGTGGACATTTGCCATCTTTCAGTGCCCGGGGAGGTAGATGGACAGCAAGCTCCATGAGCACAGGGACTTTGTCTTGTTCCCTGCTGAGTCCCCGGCACCTTGAACAGGACCTGGCACTTAGACGCTCAAGAAAAATCTGTTGAAGGAAGCAGCATCTGGCTGTTCCTGGAATCATCCTCCGGTTGCGCTCAGCAAGGTTTCTTCCCCCGGGGACGCGTGGTCCTGGCTGCTGCACTCCCTGGTTTCTCCTCGGAAGGCACCAGAACCTTGGGATCTAGTGTGGGAGCAGCCAGAACTGGGCCCTAAAGAAGTGTGCCCCGTGGCTCCCAGGACCCCCACGTAACAGGTCTCTGGCTGTGGGTCCGAGGGTGCGAGGGAAAAACTTCTTCTGGGCCCGAGTCCTGACCCTAGCTTCTCCTGCACTGAGCTGGACCTCATCAGGCCCCCGGTAGGTGGAGGGACAGCTCAGGTGGGCCTCACTCCCTTGAGCCAGACTCAGGAAGCAGAGATCCTGGGATTAGAAAAGGCATCTGGGAGGGGCGCCTGGGTGGCTCAGTTGCCTAAGCATCTGACTCTTTGTTTCGGCTCAAGTCATGGTCTCATGGTCCATGAGTTCGAACCCCTGGTTGAACTGAGCCATTAGCACAGAGCCTGCTTGGGATTCTGTCTGTCTGTCTGTCTGTCTCTCTCTGCCCTTCCACTCTTCCTTCTCTCTCTCTCTCTCTCTCTCTCAAATAAATAAATAAACATTTTTTAAAATCTTAAAAAAAAGAAAAGGCATCTGGGAATATCCCAGGGGCGTTGTCGGCGGCAGGGGCATAAATATGGGTCCTAAACTAGCCCAGTGGTCTCTGACCACCTTCCCTCCGATCCATCAATGTCCTTCCTCTACAGCCCCCGGGACCAGGCGGGCAGAGCACAGACCGCTGGCATTTTCAGAGCGCTTGCTATGTGTCAAGTATTACTTTCCTCTAATCCTCACGGCTACTAACCCATCCTCACAGCTGGTCCTCACTTTGCAAGAAGGTTCTAAGTGGCAAGACCAAGGTCTCTGAGAGTGTGGAGGAGCGAGGGCTTGAACCCAGGACCCGAGACCAGGCTCTGGCCACTAATGCCCCAGATGGGGATCATAATGTATGTGAGTGCCAGGAAGCACTTTCTTGAGTGCTGATTCATCGAAGGGCTATTCAGCTAAGGATCCCAATTTCGTTCTCCCAAGCTTTCAGCAAAGCAGGCAGGGCACAGCCATGACCCTGGAGAGCCTTGCAAGGGTGAGGTTTGGTGTAGCTGAGGACACGGTTATTTTTGGCTGCAGTCTGAAGGAACATGAGGGTCAGCTATGGCTGTGACCCTCACCTTCCCTGGAGCACGGTCACTGCCAGAATTCCGGCAATGAGGGGACACAGTCTTGCTCCAGCAAGACCAGAGATGAAAAGCCCTTCTGGGGTTTCCAGTTACTCTGGGAGGTTTGGGGAGATTATTCTGAGTGCTGAACAGCTTAATGAGCTCATCCAGGTTCGATAAAATCCCTATCAAAATAGCACCAGCGTTCTTCACAGAGCTAGAATAAACAATCTTAAGATTTGGAGGGAACCAAAAAAAGATCCCGAATAGCCAAAGCAATCTTGAAAAAGAAAACCAAAGCAGGAGGCATCACAATCCTGGACTTCAAGCTATACTACAAAGCTGTCATCATCAAGACAGTATGGTACTGACACAAGAACAGACACTCAGATCAATGGAACAGAACAGAGAACCCAGAAATGGACCCACAAATGTATGGCCAACTAATCTTTGACAAAGCAGGAAAGAATGTCCGATGGAATAAAGGCAGTCTCTTCAGCAAGTGGTGCTGGGAAAACTGGACAGCGACAGGCAGAAAAATGAGCCTGGACCACTTTCTTATACCAGACACAAAAATAAACTCAAAATGGATAAAAGACCTAAATGTAAGACAGGAAGCCATCAAAATCCTCGAGGAGAAAGATGGCAAAAACCTCTTTGATCTTGGCCACAGCAACTTCTTACTCAACATGTCTCCAGAGGCAAGGGAAACACAAGCAAAAATGAACTACTGGGACCTCATCAAGATAAAAAGCTTCTACGCAGCGAAGGAAACAGTCAGCAAAACCAAAAGGCAACCGACAGGATGGGAGAAGATATTTGCAAGTGACATATCTGATAAAGAGTTAGTATACAAAATCTATAAAGAACTTACCAAACTCAACACCCAAAAAACAGATAATCTGGTGAAGAAATGGGCAAAGACATGAATAGACATTTTCCCAAAGAAGACATCCAGATGGCGAACAAACACATGAAAAAATGGGTAAATACAAATCAAAACCACAATGAGATACCACCTCACACCTGTCAGAATGGACAACATTAACAACTCAGACAACAACAGATGTTGGCGAGGATGCGGAGAGGATCTCTTTTGCACTGCTGGGGGGAATGCAAACTGGTGCAGCCGCTCTGGAGAACAGTATGCAGATTCCTCAAAAAATTAAAAATAGAACTACCCTACGACCCAGCAATTGCACTACAAGGGATACAGGTGTGCTGTTCGGAAGGGACACATGCACCCCAATGTTTATAGCAACACTATCGACAATAGTCAATGTATGGAAAGAGCCCCAATGTCAACTGATGGATGAATGGATAAGGAAGATGTACACACACACACACACACACACACACACACACTGGAATATTACCCAGCAATCAAAAAGAATGAAATGTTGCCATTCGCAAGTATATGGATGGAACTAGAATGTATTATGCTAAGCAAAATTAGTCATTCAGAGAAAGACAAATATCATATCATTTCACTCATGTGGAATTTAAGATACAAAACAGATGAACAGAAGGGAAGGGAAGCAAAAATAATAATATAAAAACAGGGACGGAGACAAAACATCAGAGACTCTTAAATACGGAGAACAAACTGAGGGTTGCCGGAGGGGTTATGGGTGGGGGGGATGGGCTAAATGGGCGATGGGCATTAAGGAGGGCACTTGTCGGGATGAGCGCTGGGTATTATACGTAGAGGATGAATCATTAAATTCTATTCCTGAAATCATTATTGCAGTAGATGCTAACTAACTTAGATGTAGATTAAAAATAAATAAAATAAAATAAAATAAAATAAAAGTGAGCTCATCCAGGTTATCGGGTTAGGCTGGCATGCCCCGGTGCCGTGTGTGGCCAGGCCCCCGGAGCACCAGGAATGCAGCCCCCGCCCCCACCCAGCTGGCCTCTCACCCTTCTGGGGAACTGTTGGGGTGAAACCATCAGCCTTCCATGTCCTGGTGAGCTGGGGCCCCTGGCTTCACCTTTGCTCCCCTATGGCACCCAAATCCGGGGTCACGCCATACACAGCGGGCTCACTGGTGGGCACAGGGTGGCGCTAGATTTAGCCCAAGAAGGGGGCAGGGGACCAGGGCTTTCTCCAGCACCTCTTTCTCCTAACAGCTGTCACCCCCGCATAAAGCAGAGCTCCTGGCCCCGAGACAGGGCATCATTGGCAACTTTCAGCGAAGCTGGGGCCCACACCGGAGGCCCACCAGATGCCCGGGGAAGTCACCGAAATGGGCTGGTTTTCAGTGGGGTCACTGAGGCTCCTCCCCTTTGCCCCACTGCAGGCTGCTGGGCCCACCCTGCAGAGGGGCACAGGGCCCTTTGGGGGCTCTCAAGGGCTTGAACGTGCCCCTGAGTGAGCAGTGCTGATGGGGGGGTCGGCCTTCCCCAGAGGCCGTGTCGTGGGAAGTGTCGGCCCCAGGGTGCCGGCTGATGTTGGGGGAGCCCGGAGAGCTCCTGGCCCGACAGAGCAGAATGATCGTGTTCTAACTGGGGCGAATGGGGGGCCGGCGGAAGAGGCAGGAGGGCACTCGCTGACAGGGGCATCGGCGTGTGGGAAATATGAGGAGAGAGGGCGGGAGAGTTGGCGGGAGAGAGAAGCTCCAAACTGGATAAGAACAGAACTTCGAAGGTTATATGGAACCAGACATTTCAATGATCTCAAAGTCACCCGGAAGGGTTTTTATGACTTTGGAGGGTTTGGTCAAGCTCTGGGATGTGCCCTTGATTCCTTCCATGGGGACAGAAGGACCCCCCCGATGGGACACATTTCACGAGAAGAGTGGGAAGGAAAAAGCCCTGTCTGTGAGCTCCTTGGCCTGCTCTGCGATGGGTGCCAACCACACGAGGTGCCCAGCTCACCTGAGGACACGTTCCAGGAGAGCCCGGCGGCTCCCACACCGGACCGGAATCACCTATTGGTGCCAGGATGTCAGGGCAGTGAGGGGATGACAGGGCAATGAGAGGGCGTCGCTCTGCAGGGCTCCATAGCAACCCTCTTGGTGAAGGTCGAAGCCTTCTCCAGGAGGCTGGGACCCAGGACTTCGGTCTGGGTCAAGGTCAGCAAACTTCTGTAAAGGGCGGATAGCAAATATTTTAAGCTTTGAGGACCACATGGTCTCTGCTACGGTTACTCATTTCTGCCCTTGAGGCACAAAAGCAGAGACAGATACCAGACAAACAAATGAGCGCGGCTGGCTTCCAACAAAATATTATTGATAAAAGGAACATGATGAAAGCCTGCGGTCCACCGTATGCCGACCTTTGGTCTGGATGGTGAATGAGAACAGTAACTTCTCCTGCCGTGACATGAGCCCAGGGGCAAGTGAAACGAGACCAAACAAGTAAGACATTTGTCCCCTCCTGGGGACTGATGGCTGTTTTGACACCGTGTGTGTGTCTGCGTGTGTGGACGTCTGGGGGGTGTGTTCGTGTGTATGGGCAGGACGGGGCGTGGCTAGCAGTGGCAACAACAAGATGCCAGGGGGAGGCAGCTGGCCTTAGGTTCTCACCATTCCCTGGCGTCGCTGACAGGTCGCCATTACCACATCCCGCCTTTAGAACCGGTTTCCCCAGGGTTATCCTGGGGCTGCAAAACCTCTGTGGGGCGAGGCACTGGGGAAAAGAGCGGAGACCTCCCCACAAGCCCCCAGGAAGGCACCTTAGTGGGGTCACCCCCACCCCAACAGTGCGCTTCCCCAAGGATCTGCTAAAGCTGCAGAGGCCAGCCAATGACGGAAGGATGGTCTTTCGCTGCATGGGGCTGGGCCAACTGGACCTCCACGTGCAAGAACATGAACTCCAACCCGCATTTCACATCATGCGTGACATTCAAAATGATCCCCGACACAAATGTGAAATCCCAACTTCCATAAACTTCTAGAAGAAAGCATAAGATAATTCGTGTGGTGTTTGCCTTAGGGAAAGATGTCTTGGATGAGACCCCAAGACCATGATCCACATAATTTAAATGTTGATGGATTTTACCTCATCAAAATTAAAAACTTTAGAGATCAATTAAGAAATGAAACTCTGTTAACTCTGTTAAGAAAGTGGAAAGACAGGGGCGACTGGGTGGCTCAGTCGGTTGAGCAGCCGACTTCGGCTCAGGTCACGATCTCGCAGTATGTGGGTTCGAGCCCCGCGTCGGGCTCTGTGCTGACAGCTCAGAGCCTGGAGCCTGTTTCAGATTCTGTGTCTCCCTCTCTCTCTGCCCCTCCCCCGTTCATGCTCTGTCTCTCTCTGTCTCAAAAATAAATAAACGTTAAAAAAAAAAAAAGAAAGTGTTAAGACAAAGTATAGACTGGGAGGAAAGATTTATAAACCTTTATCCAATAAGGACTACATCCAGAGTATATGAAAAACTCTCGAGGCGCGCCTGGGTGGCTTTGCCGGTGCAGCGTCTGACTCTTGATCTCAGCTCAGGCCTCGATCTCAAGGTGGTGAGTTCAAGCCCTGCATGGGGCTCTGTGCTGGGCAGGAAGCCTACTTAAAAACACAACATCCAGAGTACATGAAAAACTCTCGAGGGGCGCCTGGGTGGCTCAGTCGATTAAGCGTCCGACTTTGGCTCAGGTCATGATCTCATGGTTTGTGAGTTCGAGCCCCACGTCGGGCTCTGTGCTGATGGCTCAGAGCCTGGAACCCGCTTCGGATTCTGTGTCTCCCTCGCTCTCTGCCCCTCCCCTGCTCACGCTTTGTCTCTTTCCATCTCTCAAAAATGAATAAACGTTAAAAAAATTTTAAAACAAATAAACAAAACCCTCTCAAAACTCAATAATAAAACGAACAATCGAATTAAAAAATGGCCAGAAGATCTGAAAGGACACGTCGACAAAGAAGATACATTCATGGCAAATAAGAGTGAAAGTTGAAAGGGCATTCAACGTCATTAGCCATTAGGGAAATGCAAACCAAAACCACAGTGAGACAAAATTGCAAACCTATTATTAGAATGGCCAGGACAAAAGTTGAAAGTACTGAGTGCCGATGAGGCTTGAGACAGAAAGTGGAATTCTTTTTTTTTTTTTTTAAGTATATTTATTTATTTTTGAGAGAGAGAGACAGATGGGGTGGGGGTGGAGAGAGACAGAGAGAGAGAGAGAGAGAGAGAACGTGGGGGAGGGGCAGAGAGAGAGGGAGAGAGAATCCCAACCAGGCTCTGCATCACCGGTGCTTAATGTGGGGTTTGAACTCACAAACCGCGAGATCATGACCTGAAGTCCAGCACTTAATGGACTGAGCCACCCCGGCACCCCTAGCAGGTGGGATTCATACACACTGTTGCTGAAAATGTGAAATGGAAAACAGATCGGCAACACGTTCCAAGGTTAAACACGCTTACCAGATGGCCCAGCAATCCTTCCTCTTGTTTTCTTTACCTAAGACAGGTGAAAAATTATGTTCATTTAGAAACTTGCATGCAGGGGCGCCTGGCCGGCTCAATCGGTGAAGAGTCTGACATCAGACAAAAGAGAAGAAGAAAAAAGAAATGTTCTAGATCTTCTTGGTAGGGATGGCTTTTGTCCAAACTCACAGAACCGTGTACAAAAAGGATCCATTTTACGACCTGTAAACCGTATCTCAATAAAAAATCTTTTAACGTTGTGTTGAGTGAAAGAAGTCGGACACTTACTGATTGTACTGATGTGACGTTTGAGAAAAAGCAAAACTAACCCGTGGTGATAGAAGTCAAAGCCGTGGTTATTTACAGAGGGTGGGGATCAACTAGAAAGTGCCCGAGGGGACTTCCAAGATGACGAATGTGTTACGATTTGGTTTGCCAGTGGCTACATGAGTACGTACATTTATCACAATGCGCGTATTTGTACACTTAAAAATCTGTACATCTTACTGAATATAAATCGCTTCCCTTTTCTTAAAGGTGCAGAAGAATTTTTTTTTTTTTAAGGGTGGGGAAAGATATTCCAATCCAAACGAACGTGAATAAAAAGAAAGCCAAGACAGGAATCTTCACATATGACTGATTTAATATGTGAAACAATATAATTCATAAAAATCACAAAGGACAAATGAGAATGTTACAAGCGCATAAAATATACCACAGACAAAGATAAAAACACTTCGATGAAAGCAATATAGCCTTACACGATGGAAGTAAAGCCTGGTAGAATTGCAGGGAGACATAGAGAAGCCAACAGCCATACCACAACCCTCTCATATACAGAGAGAACAAACATGCAAAAGAAATAAACACTGGGGTGCGGGGGGGGGGGGGGGGGCTCAGTCGGTTGAGCGTCGGACTTCGGCTCAGGTCATGATCTCACTGTCTGTGAGTTCGAGCCCCGCGTTGGGCTCTGTGCTGACGGCTCAGAGCCTGGAGCCTGCTTCACATTCTGCGTCTCCCTGTCTCTCTGCTCCTCTCCCACTCACGCTCTGTCTCTCTGTCTGTCTCTCTCAAAAATAAATAAATATTAAGAAAACATTAAAAGAGCATTGACAGAGTAGGAGAAGGTATTTTGTAATGCCCGAAGCCAGTAAGACACTACTATCTGGAATAAACAAAGAACTGCAAACCAACAGAAAGTAAGCAGCAAATCCAATAGAAAACAGGATACGAAGGGGCAGTTTCCAACAAGCATAATCCAACGAGCGTGTGAGGAGATGATGGTAAACCTTCATAATGAGAGATGCACGACTGAAAACAACAGCACGACACTTTACGCCTGCTGGACCGGCGAATGTTCCGGAACCACTAAGCCCTCGTGTTGGAGGGGTCTGTGGGGCCGGACTCAGCCTGCAGAACAGCAGAAGAGCTGGGAGCAGGCAGTGGGCTGGTCTGGGAGGGCAACCTGGCTCTACTGCTGGGGAATCAGGTGTGGAGGGATCCAGGCGCACTTGCCCGCGGGCCGTGAGCGCGAAGTGTGGGGAGCACATACACACAGATGGCGGGGGTCGGTGGAACCCAGCACAGAATGGCGATGGTGGAGGACTGGGCGCCAGAAACGCCTAGCACTTGCTAAAGGCACTTGTGAAAAGGGAGGGCCCGGTGTCGCCTTGTCCAGATAGATTAAAAAAAAAAAAAGCATTCTCAAGAGGTGCCCCCTTCCCACTTAGGGGAGTGACACAGGTTCCATCTAAACTCAGCGTGTTTTAGTCGAAGAACTGAGATGATTTAGAGAAAATTGGTCAGTAGATGGCATCGGGACCATGACCATAGCAAGAACCACGAAGGCGGTATGGGTCTGAGAGCGTGAGCGTGTGTTGCGTGCAGGGAAGGAGGGAGTGCCTGTCTTTGTGAAGAGACCATTGTGGCAACAAGTGCCTACACGCAAGGTCTACATGCATAAAGAACACCTCATTTAAAGGTTTTAGTTTTCGCTGGGTGTGAACCTACTTAAAAAAATATATTATTTTTAAGTAATCTCTATGCCCGAGGTGGAGGTCGAACTCGCAACCCCCGAGGTCGAGTCCCACGCTCTAATGGCTGAGCCAGCCAGGCACCCCAAGAACACCTCATTTTATTTTATTTTTCAAAGTTTATTTATTTTGAGAGAGAGAGTGCAGGGCGTTCACGCACCTGTGCGCGAGCGAGAAGAGGGGCAGGGAGAGAGAGAATCCCCAGCAGTCTCCACCCTGTCAGTGCAGAGCCCCGGAGGTGGGGCTCGAGCTCACCAACCCATGAGATCATGACCTGGGCCAGAATCCAGAGTGGGGCACTTAACCCACTGAACCACCCAGGCGCCCCAGGGGCACCTCGTTTTAAATGGAGTTGGGAGGCCACAAGGGGGCGCTGTCATGTCCCCACCACTGGCCATCAATTGCAACCCTGGAGGAAGAGAGGGGCCTTACATTTCTGGAAGGAAGAAGCTAACACCCTACTACTCCAGCACCTGGTAGATTTTCTCCTCAATCAGCAACAGCCCAGCCAACGGGAAAACACCACCACTCCGAACTCTCCTTTCCTCCAAAGCAGCCCCTCCCAACCCCTTCCTTTTCTCTATAAAGTAGCATTCCTCTCCTTTGTTCCGGGCGTACCTGTGGTTTACCGTAGCTTGCTTATCCCAAATTGCAATTCTTTGCTATTCCTGAATAAATCCATTTTAATGGTAAAATAACTGGCTTATTTTTAAAAAA
This sequence comes from Panthera uncia, assembly GCF_023721935.1. Taxonomy (NCBI): domain Eukaryota; kingdom Metazoa; phylum Chordata; class Mammalia; order Carnivora; family Felidae; genus Panthera; species Panthera uncia. The sequence continues at coordinate 4,152,958 of NC_064808.1, read as the reverse complement.
TTTTAAAAATATTTATTTATTTTTGCGCGAGAAAGAGAGAGAGAATGAGCAGGGGAAGGGCAGAGAGAGCAGGAGATGCAGAATCTGAAGCAGGCTCCAGGCTCCGGGCTGTCAGCCCAGAGCCCGACTCGGGGCTCAAACTCATGAAGCGTGAGATCGTGACCGGAGCCGAAGTTGGATGCTTATCCGACTGAGGCACCCAGGTGCCCCCGGCGGTCTTATTTTTAAGGCTGATGTTACTTGGTGATCAGAGATGGGATCCAGAGAAGAGTCCCAACAACTCCAAGGTTAGTGAGCAAACCGGTGCGGAGCCCAGAGCTCCCTGCCACGGAGATTGAGGGTAAACTTTTCCTGGGTCCAAACGCCACTCCCTTTGCACTTGGAGCTCTCCAGGCTTGACTCAGCATCTGTTTAAAGGCTTTTTCTATATGGTGACTACTCACTTTTCTGAACCTCTGGTTTTGAGTAAGGGGATCCCTGCTGTCTAAACTCTTTCGAGAGAGCCCTCCTGTTTGGATCCTCCCCAGCTTTATGTTTGAAAACCATGCTCCCTCCTACTGTGCATTTTCAACTATATGGGCCCACTTAGCTCAAGATAATTTAGAAGTTCAGTGGCCATTATGGGAAGCTTTCAATCTCCCCAAATTGTTTTTTTTCTCAAAACTAAATTAGAAAGCTACAGCTCCAGGGGCGCCTGGGTGGCGCAGTCGGTTAAGCGTCCGACTTCAGCCAGGTCACGATCTCGCGGTCCGTGAGTTCGAGCCCCGCGTCAGGCTCTGGGCTGATGGCTCGGAGCCTGGAGCCTGTTTCTGATTCTGTGTCTCCCTCTCTCTCTGCCCCTCCCCCGTTCATGCTCTGTCTCTCTCTGTCCCAAAAATAAATAAAAAACGAT